>NC_141782.1:2546967-2846967 GCF_054643075.1 Acanthaster planci
AGATTTGGATAATTTTCAGGTCTTTTATGATGCGATATATGGAGCTAACTTTGGGCGGGCATAGGACCAACAATGCGCAGACTATGCAGGAATTCAATAAAAATAGCTAGCAGAAGAATATTCTTTTAGGAATATTTCCCAAACTAAAACTAATATGGATATGAAACCTACATCAATGCAAAGAAGTTATGTGCCCTTTGATATGCTACCATCTTCGCAAGATTTGGACAATTTTCAGGTCTTTTATGATGCGATATATGGAGCCAACTGTGGGCGGGAACAGGACGAATAATGTGCAGACAAAGCCGATATTCCTGAAAGATAACGATCAGCTTATTATTCTTTTAGGGATATTTCCCAAACTAAAACGAATATGGATTTAAAACATTAGTCAATGGAAAGTGAAATATGTGCCCTTTCAGATGCCACCAAGAGGGCAAGATTGGAAGAATTTTTAAGTCTTTTAAGATGTGATATATGGAGCCAACTTTGGGCAAGAATAGGACCAATAATGTGCAGACAAAGCGGAAATTCCTGAAAAATAACGAGTAGCAAAACATTCTTTTAGGTAGATTTTCAAACCTACAACGAATATGGATATGAAACCTACATCAATGGAAAGAGGAGCATGTTCTATTTCAGATGCCACCAAGATGGCAAGATTTGGACAATTTTCAGGATTTTTATGGTGCAATATATGGAGCCAACTGTGGGCGGGAACAGGACCAATAATGTGCAGACAAAGCAGAAATTCCTAAAAGATAACGATCAGCTGAACATTCTTTTAGGGATATTTCCCAAACTAAAACGAATACGGATATGAAACCTACATCAATGGAAAGAGGAACATGTGCCCTTTCAGATGCCACCAGGATGGCAAGATTTGGATAATTTTCAGGTCTTTTATGAGGCGATATATGGAGCTAACTTTGGGCGGGAACAGGACCAATAATGTGCAGACGATGCGGGAATTCCATAAAAATAGCGAGCAGAAGAATATTCTTTTAGGGATATTTCCCAAACTAAAACGAATATGGATTTAAAACATACGTCAATGGAAAGAGGAACATGTGCCCTTTCAGATGCCACCAAGATGGCAAGATTTGGATAATTTTCAGGATTTTTATGGTGCAATATATGTAGCCAACTGTGGGCGGGAACAGGACCAATAATGTGCAGACAAAGCGGCAATTCCTGAAAGATAACGATCAGCTGAACATTGTTTTAGGGATATTTCCCAAACTAAAACAAATACTTATATGAAACCTACATCAATAAAAAGAGGAACATGTTCCCTTTCAGATGCCGCCAAGATGGCCAGATTGGGACAATTTTCAAGTCTTTTATGATGCGATATATGCAGCCAACTTTGGGCGGGAATAGGACCAATAATGTGCAGACAGAGCGGAAATTCCTGAAAAATAGCGAGCAGAAGAATATTCTTTTAGGGATATTTCCCAAACTAAAACGAATACGGATATAAAACCTACATCAATGCAAAGAGGACCATGTGCCCTTTCAGATGCCACCAGGATGGCAAGATTTGGATAATTTTCAAGTCTTTTAAGATGCGATATATGGAGCTAACGTTGGGCGGGAATAGGACCAATAATGTGCGGACAAAGCGGAAATTCCTGAAAAATAACGAGTAGCAAAATATTCTTTTAGGGATATATCCCAAACTACAACAAATACGGATATGAAACTTACATCAATGGACAGAAAAACATGTGCCCTTTCAGATGCCACCAAGATGGCAAGATTTGGATAATTTTCAGGTCTTTTTGAGGCGATATATGGAGCTAACTTTTGCGGGAACAGGAACAATAATGTGCAGACAAAGCGGAAATTCCTGAAAATTAACGGGTAGCAAAACATTCTTTTAGGGATATTTCCCAAACTAAAACGAATACGAATATGAAACCTACATCAATAGAAAGAGGAACATGTGCCCTTTCAGATGCCACCAAGATGGCAAGATTTGGATAATTTTCAGGTCTTTTATGATACGATATATGGAGCTAATTTTGGGCGGGAACAGGAACAATAATGTGCAGACAAAGCGGAAATTCCTGAAAATTAACGGGTAGCAAAACATTCTTTTAGGGATATTTCCCAAACTAAAACAAATACGGATTTAAAACATACGTCAATGGAAAGAGGAACATGTGCCCTTTCAGATGCCACCAAGATGGCAAGATTTGGATAATTTTCAGGTCTTTTTGAGGCGATATATGGAGCTAACTTTTGCGGGAACAGGACCAATAATGTGCAGACGATGCAGGAATTCCCTAAAAATAGCGAGCAGAAGAATATTCTTTTAGGGATATTTCCCAAACTAAAATGAGTACGGATATGAAACATACGTTAATGGAAAGAGGAACATGTGCCCTTTCAGATGCCACCAAGATGGCCAGATTTGGATAATTTTCAGGTCTTTTAAGATGCGATATATGGAGCTAACGTTGGGCGGGAATAGGACCAATAATGTGCAGACGATGCGGGAATTCCATAAAAATAGCGAGCAGAAGAATATTCTTTTAGGGATATTTCCCAAACTAAAACTAATATGGATATGAAACTTTAATAAATGGAAAGAGGAACATGTGCCCTTTCAGATGCCACCAAGATGGCCAGGTTTGGATAATGTTCAGGTCTTTTATGAGGCGATATATGGAGCTAACTTTGGGCGGGAATAGGACCAACAATGCGCAGACGATGCAGGAATTCAATAAAAATAGCTAGCAGAAGAATATTCTTTTAGGGATATTTCCCAAACTAAAACGAATACGGATATAAAACCTACATCAATGCAAAGAGGAACATGTGTCCTTTCAGATGCCACCAGGATGGTAAGATTTGGATAATTTTCAGGTCTTTTATGAGGCGATATATGAAGCTATTTTTGGGCGGGAATAGGACCAACAATGTGCAGACAAAGCGGAAATTCCTGAAAAATGACAAGTACCAAAACATTTTTTAAACGAATATTAATATGAAACCTACATCAATGGACAGAGGAACATGTGCCCTTTCAGACGCCACCAAGATGGCAAAATTTGGATAATTTTAGGGTCTTTTATGATACAATATATGGAGCTAATTTAGGGCGGGAACAGTACCAATAATGTGCAAACATGAGGGAATTCCATAAAAATTATGAGCAGACGAATATTCTTTTAAGGATATTTCCCAAACTAAAATGAATTACAGATATGAAACTTAAGTTAATGGAAAGAGGAACATGTGCCCTTTCAGATGCCACCAAGGTGGCCAGGTTTCGAGAATTTTCAGGTCTTTTATGATGCGATATACGGAGCCAACTTTGGGCGGGAATAGGACGACCAATGCGCAGACAAAGCGGAAATTCATGTAAAATAACGAGTAGCAAAACATCTTTTTAGGAATATTTCCCAAACTAAAACGAATACGGATATGAAACCTACATCAATGGAAAGAGGAACATGTGCCCTTTCAGATGCCACCAAGATGGCAAGATTTGGATAATTTTCAGGTCTTTTATGATGCAATATATGGAGCTAACTTTGGGCGGGAATAGGACCAACAATGCGCAGACGATGCAGGAATTCAATAAAAATATCGAGTAGCAAAACATTCTTTTAGAGATATTTCCCAAACTAAAACGAATATGGATATGAAACTTTAATAAATGGAAAGAGGAACATGTGCCCTTTCAGATGCCACCAAGATGGCCAGGTTTGGATAATGTTCAGGTCTTTTATGAGGCGATATATGGAGCTAACTTTGGCGGGAACAGGACCAATAATGTGCAGACGATGCAGGAATTCCCTAAAAATAGCGAGCAGAAGAATATTCTTTTAGGGATATTTCCCAAACTAAAACGAATACGAATATGAAACCTACATCAATAGAAAGAGGAACATGTGCCCTTTCAGATGCCACCAAGATGGCAAGATTTGGATAATTTTCAGGTCTTTTATGATACAATATACGCAACCAACTTTGGGCGGGAATAGGCCAATGATGTGCAGACAAAGCGGAAACTCCTGAAAAATAACGAGTAGCAAAACATTCTTTTCGTTATATTTCCCAAACTAAAACGAATACGGATATGAAACATACGTTAATAAAAAGAGGAAGATGTGCCCCTTCAGATGCCACCAGGACGGCAAGATTTGGATAATTTTCAGCTCTTTTATTATGCGATATATGGAGCTAACTTTGGGCGGGAATAGGACCAGTAATGTGCAGACAAAGCGGAAATTCCTGAAAATACCGAGTAACAAAACAATCTTTAAGAAATATTTCCCAAACTAAAACTAATATGGATACAAAACTTACATCAATGGACAGAGGAACATGTGCCCTTTCAGATGCCACCAAGATGGCAAGATTTGGATAATTTTCAGGTCTTTTATGATACGATATACGCAACCAACTTTGGGCAGGAAAAGGACCAATAATGCGCAGACGATGCGGGAATTCCTGAAAAGTAACGAGTAGCAAGACATTTTTTAGGGATATTTCCCAAACTAAAACGAATACGGATATGAAACCCACATCAATGGAAAGAGGAACGTGTTCCCTTTCAGATGCCACCAAGATGGCCAGATTTGGATAATTTACAGGTCTTTTATCTAGCCATATATTGAGCTAACTTTGGGCGGAAATGGGACCAATAATGTGCAGACAAAGCGGAAAATTCCTGAAAAATAACGAGTAGCAAAACATTCTTTGAGGGATATTTCTTAAACTAAAACGAATATGGATATGAAACCTACACCAATGGACAGAAGAACATGTTCCCTTTCAGATGCCACCAGGATGGCAAGATTTGGATAATTTTTAGGTCTTTTATTATGCGATATATGGAGCTAACTTTGGGCGGGAATAGGACCAGTAATGTGCAGACAAAGCGGAAATTCCTAAAAATACCGAGTAACAAAACAATCTTTAAGAAATATTTCCCAAACTAAAACTAATATGGATACGAAACTTACATCAATGGACAGAGGAACATGTGCCCTTTCAGATGCCACCAAGATGGCAAGATTTGGATAATTTTCAGGTCTTTTATGATACGATATATGGAGCTAATTTTGGGCGGGAACAGGAACAATAATGTGCAGACAAAGAGGAAATTTTTGAAAAATGACAAGTAGCAAAACATTCTTTTAGGTATATTCCCCAAACTAAAACGAATACGGATATGTAACATATCTTAATGGAAAGAGGAGGATGTGCCCTTTCAGATGCCACCAGGATGGCAAGATTTGGATAATTTTCAGGTCTTGTATGAAGCGATATGTGGAGCTAACTTTGGGCGGGAACAGGACCAATAATATGCAGACAAAGCAGAAATTCCTGAAAAATAACGACTAGCAAAACATTTTTTTAGAGATATTTCCCAAACTAAAACGAATATGGATATGAAACTTAAATCATTGGACAGAGGAACATGTGCCCTTTCAGATGCCACCAAGATGGCAAGATTTGGATAATTTTCAGGTCTTTTATGATACGATATACGCAACCAACTTTGGGCAGGAATAGGACCAATAATGCACAGACGATGCGGGAATTCCTGAAAAGTAACGAGTAGCAAGACATTTGTTTAGGGATATTTCCCAAACTAAAACGAATACAGATATGAAACCCACATCAATGGAAAGAGGAACGTTTTCCCTTTCAGATGCCACCAAGATGGCCAGATTTGGATAATTTACAGGTCTTTTATCTAGCCATATATGGAGCTAACTTTGGGCGGAAATGGGACCAATAATGTGCAGACAAAGCGGAAAATTCCTGAAAATAACGAGTAGCAAAACATTCTTTTAGGGATATTTCTTAAACTAAAACGAATATGGATATGAAACCTACACCAATGGACAGAAGAACATGTTCCCTTTCAGATGCCACCAGGATGGCAAGATTTGGATAATTTTTAGGTCTTTTATTATGCGATATATGGAGCTAACTTTGGGCGGGAATAGGACCAGTAATGTGCAGACGAAGCGGAAATTCCTAAAAATACCGAGTAACAAAACAATCTTTAAGAAATATTTCCCAAACTAAAACTAATATGGATACGAAACTTACATCAATGGACAGAGGAACATGTGCCCTTTCAGATGTTACCAAGAGGGCAAGATTGGAAGAATTTTTAAGTCTTTTAAGATGTGATATATGGAGCCAACTTTGGGCAAGAATAGGACCAATAATGTGCAGACAAAGCGGAAATTCCTAAAAAATAAGGGGTATCAAAACATTCTTTTAGGTAGATTTTTCAACCTACAACGAATACGGATATGAAACCTACATCAATGGAAAGAGGAACATGTTCTATTTCAGATGCCACCAAGATGGCAAGATTTGGACAATTTTCAGGATTTTTATGGTGCAATATATGGAGCCAACTGTGCACGGGAACAGGACCAATAATGTGCAGACAAAGCGGAAATTCCTGAAAGATAACGATCAGCTGGACATTCTTTAAGGGATATTTCCCAAAGTAAAAGGAATACGGATATGAAATTTACATCAATGGAAAGAAAAACATGTTCTATTTCAGATGCCATCAAGATGGCAAGATTTGGATAATTTTTAGGTCTTTTATGATGCGATATATGGAGCTAACTTTAGGCGGGAACAGGACCAATAATGTGCAGGCAAAGCGGACATTCCTGCAAAAATAACGAGTAGCAAAACATTTTTGTAGGAATATTTCCCAAACTAAAACGAATACGGATATGAAACTTAGATCAATGGAAAGAGGAACATGTTCCCTTTCAGATGCCGCCAAGATGGCCAGATTTGGACAATTTTCAAGTCTTTTAAGATGCGATATATGGAGCTAACTTTGGGCGGGAATAGGACCAATAATGTGCAGACAAAGCGGAAATTCCTGAAAAATAACGAGTAGCAAAACATTCTTTTAGAGATATTTCCCAAACTAAAACGAATACGGATATGAAACCTACATCAATGCAAAGAGGAACATGTGCCCTTTCAGATGCCACCAGGATGGCAAGATTTGGATAATTTTCAGGTCTTTTATGATGCAATATATGGAGCTAACTCTGAGCGGGAATAGGACCAATAATGTGCAGACAAAGTGGAAATTCCTAAAAAATAAGGGGTATCAAAACATTCTTTTAGGTAGATTTTCCAACCTACAACGAATACGGATATGAAACCTACATCAATGGAAAGAAGAACATGTTCTATTTCAGATGCCATCAAGATGGCAAGATTTGGATACTTTTCAGGTCTTTTATGATGCGATATATGGAGCTAATTTTGGCCGGGAACAGGACCACTAATGTGCAGACAAAGCGGAATTCCTGAAAAAACACGAGTAGCAAAACATTCTTTTAATAATATTTCCCAAACTAAAACGAATACGGATATAAAACCTACATCAATGCAAAGAGGACCATGTGCCCTTTCAGATGCCACCAGGATGGCAAGATTTGGATAATGTTCAGGTCTTTTATGAGGCGATATAGAGCTAACTTTGGGCGGGAACAGGACCAATAATGTGCAGACAAAGCAGAAAATCCTGAAAAATGACGAGTAGCAAAGCAATTTTTTAGAGATATTTCCCAAACTAAAACGAATATTAATATGAAACCTACATCAATGGACGGAGGAACATGTGCCCTTTCAGATGCCACCAAGATTGCCAGGTTTGGATAATTTTCAGGTCTTTTATGATGCGATATATGGAGCTAACTTTGGGCGGGCATAGGACCAACAATGCGCAGAAAAAAGCGGAAATTCCTGAAAGATAACGATCAGCTGAACGTTCTTTTAGGGATATTTCCCAACTTACAACGAATACGGATATGAAACCTACATCAATGGAAAGAGGAACATGTGCCCTTTCAGATGCCACCAGGATGGCAAGATTTGGATAATTGCAGGTCTTTTATGATGCAATACGTGGAGCTAACTTTAGGTGGGAACAGGACCAATAATGTACAAACGATGCGGGAATTCCATAAAAATAGCGAGCAGAAGAATATTCTTTTAGGGATATTTCCCAAACGAAAACGAATGTGGATATGAATCATACGTCAATGGAAAGAAGTTATGTGCCCTTTGATATGCTACCATCTTCGCAAGATTTGGACAATTTTCAGGTCTTTTATGATGCGATATATGGAGCCAACTGTGGGCGGGAACAGGACGAATAATGTGCAGACAAAGCCGATATTCCTGAAAGATAACGATCAGCTTATTATTCTTTTAGGGATATTTCCCAAACTAAAACGAATATGGATTTAAAACATTAGTCAATGGAAAGTGAAATATGTGCCCTTTCAGATGCCACCAAGAGGGCAAGATTGGAAGAATTTTTAAGTCTTTTAAGATGTGATATATGGAGCCAACTTTGGGCAAGAATAGGACCAATAATGTGCAGACAAAGCGGAAATTCCTGAAAAATAACGAGTAGCAAAACATTCTTTTAGGTAGATTTTCAAACCTACAACGAATATGGATATGAAACCTACATCAATGGAAAGAGGAGCATGTTCTATTTCAGATGCCACCAAGATGGCAAGATTTGGACAATTTTCAGGATTTTTATGGTGCAATATATCAATATATGGAGCCAACTGTGGGCGGGAACAGGACCAATAATGTGCAGACAAAGCAGAAATTCCTAAAAGATAACGATCAGCTGAACATTCTTTTAGGGATATTTCCCAAACTAAAACGAATACGGATATAAAACCTACATCAATGCAAAGAGGAACATGTGCCCTTTCAGATGCCACCAAGATGGCAAGATTTGGATAATTTTCAGGTCTTTTATGAGGCGATATATGGAGCTAACTTTGGGCGGGAACAGGACCAATAATGTGCAGACGATGCGGGAATTCCATAAAAATAGCGAGCAGAAGAATATTCTTTTAGGGATATTTCCCAAACTAAAACGAATATGGATTCAAAACATACGTCAATGGAAAGAGAAACATGTGTCCTTTCAGATGCCACCAAGATGGCCAGATTTGGACAATTTTCAGGACTTTTATGATGCGATTCATGGAGCCAACTCTGGGTGGGAACAGGACCAATAATGTGCAGACAAAGCGGAAATTCCTGAAAGATAACGATCAGCTGAACATTGTTTTAGGGATATTTCCCAAACTAAAACAAATACGGATATGAAACCTACATCAATGGAAAGAGGAACATGTGCCCTCTAAGATGCCCCCCAGATGGCCAGATTTGGACAATTTTCAGGACTTTTGTAATGCAATATATGGAGCCAACTGTGGGCGGGAACAGGACCAATAATGTGCAGAAAAAAGCGGAAATTCCTGAAAGATAACGATCAGCTGAACGTTCTTTTAGGGATATTTCTCGACTTACAACGAATACGGATATGAAACCTACATCAATGGAAAGAGGAACATGTGCCCTTTCAGATGCCACCAGGATGGCAAGATTTGGACAATTTTGAAGTCTGTTATGATGTGATATATGGAGCCAACTTTTGGCAAGAATAGGACCAATAATGTGCACAAAAAGCGGATATTCCTGAAAAATAACGAGTAGCAAAACATTCTTTTAGAGATATTTCCCAAACTAAAACGAATGTGGATATGAAACTTAGATCAATGGAAAGAGGAACATGTGCCCTTTCAGATGCCACCAAGATGGCAAGATTTGGATAATTTTCAGGTCTTTTATGAGGCGATATATGGAGCTAACTTTGGGCCTGAACAGGACCAATAATATGCAGACAAAGCGGAAATTCCTGAAAAAACACGAGTAGCAAAACATTCTTTTAATAATATTTCCAAAACTAAAACGAATACGGATATGACACCTACATCAATGGAAAAGGGAACATGTGCCCTTTCAGATGCCACCACGATGGCCAGATTTGGACAATTTTCAGGATTTTTATGGTGCGATATATGGAGCTAACTTTTGGTGGGAACATGACCAATAATGTGCAGACAAAGCGGAAATTCCTGAAAAATGACGAGTAGCAAAACATTCTTTTAGGAATATTTCCAAAACTAAAACAAATACGGATATGAAACCTACATCAATGGAAAGAGGAACATGTTCTATTTCAGATGCCACCAAGATGGCAAGATTTGGACAATTTTCAGGATTTTTATGGTGCGATATATGGAGCTAACTTTAGGCGGGAACATGACCAATAATGTGCAGACAAAGCGGAATTCCTGAAAAATAACGAGTAGCAAAACATTTGTTTAGAAATATTTCCCAAACTAAAACAAATACGGATATGAAACCTACATCAATGGAAAGAGGAACATGTGCCCTCTAAGATGCCCCCCAGATGGCCAGATTTGGACAATTTTCAGGACTTTTGTAATGCAATATATGGAGCACACTGTGGGCGGGAACAGGACCAATAATGTGCAGAAAAAAGCGGAAATTCCTGAAAGATAACGATCAGCTGAACGTTCTTTTAGGGATATTTCTCGACTTACAACGAATACGGATATGAAACCTACATCAATGGAAAGAGGAACATGTGCCCTTTCAGATGCCACCAGGATGGCAAGATTTGGATAATTGCAGGTCTTTTATGATGCAATACGTGGAGCTAACTTCAGGTGGGAACAGGACCAATAATGTACAAACGATGCGGGAATTCCATAAAAATAGCGAGCAGAAGAATATTCTTTTAGGGATATTTCCCAAACGAAAACGAATGTGGATATGAATCATACGTCAATGGAAAGAAGTTATGTGCCCTTTCAGATGCCGCCAAGATGGCCAGATTTGGACAATTTTGAAGTCTGTTATGATGTGATATATGGAGCCAACTTTGGGCGGGAATAGGACCAACATTGTGAAAACAAAGCGGAAATCCCTAAAAAATAACGAGTAGCAAAACATTCTTTTACGGATATTTCCCAAACTAAAACAAATGTGGATATAAAACTTAGATCAATGGAAAGAGGAACATGTGCCCTTTCAGATGCCACCAAGATGGCCAGATTTGGATAATTTTCAGGTCTTTTATGATGCGATATATGGAGCTAACTTTGGGCGGGAACAGGACCAATAATGTGCAGACAAAGCGGAAATTCCTGAAAAATAACGAGTAGCAAAACATTCTTTTAGAGATATTTCCCAAACTAAAACGAATACGGATATGAAACCTACACCAATGCAAAAATGAACATGTGCCCTTTCAGATGCCACCACGATGGCCAGATTTGGACATTTTTGGGACTTTTATGATGCGATATATGGAGCTAACTTTGGGCTTGAACAGGACCAATAATGTGCAGACAAAGCGGAAATTCCTGAAAAATAACGAGTATCAAAACATCTTTTTAAGAATATTTCCCAAACTAAAATGAATACGGATATGAAACCTACATCAATGGAAAGAGGAACATGTTCCCTTTCAGATGCCGCCAAGATGGCCAGATTTGGACAATTTTCAGGATTTTTATAATGTGATATATGGAGCTAACTTTAGGCGGGAACAGGACCAATAATGTGCAGACAAAGCGGAATTCCTGAAAAATAACGAGTAGCAAAACATTTGTTTAGAAATATTTCCCAAACTAAAACAAATACGGATATGAAACCTACATCAATGGAAAGAGGAACATGTGCCCTCTAAGATGCCCCCCAGATGGCCAGATTTGGACAATTTTCAGGACTTTTGTAATGCAATATATGGAGCACACTGTGGGCGGGAACAGGACCAATAATGTGCAGAAAAAAGCGGAAATTCCTGAAAGATAACGATCAGCTGAACGTTCTTTTAGGGATATTTCCCAAATTACAACAAATACGGATTTAAAACATACGTCAATGGAAAGAGGAACATGTGCCCTTTCAGATGCCACCAAGATGGCAAGATTTAGATAATTTTCAGGTCTTTTATGAGGCGATATATGGAGCTAACTTTTGGCGGGAACAGGACCAATAAGGGGCATACGACGCGGGAATTCCATAAAAATAGCGAGCAGCAGAATATTCTTTTCGGATTATTTCCCAAACTAAAACGAATATGGATTTAAAACATACGTCAATGGAAAGAGGAACAAGTGGCCTTTCAGATGCCACCAAGATGGCAAGATTTGGACAATTTTGAAGTCTGTTATGATGTGATATATGGAGCCAACTTTTGGCAAGAATAGGACCAATAATGTGCACAAAAAGCGGATATTCCTGAAAAATGACGAGTAGCGAAACATTTTTGTAGGAATATTTCCAAAACTAAAACAATTGTGGATATGAAACTTAGATCAATGGAAAGAGGAACATGTGCCCTTTCAGATGCCACCAAGATGGCAAGATTTGGATAATTTTCAGGATTTTTATGGTGCGATATATGGAGCTAACTTTAGGCGGGAACAGGACCAATAATGTGCAGGCAAAGCGGAAATTCCTGCCAAAATAACGAGTAGCAAAACATTCTTTTAATAATATTTCCAAAACTAAAACGAATACGGATATGACACCTACATCAATGGAAAAGGGAACATGTGCCCTTTCAGATGCCACCACGATGGCCAGATTTGGACAATTTTCAGGATTTTTATGGTGCGATATATGGAGCTAACTTTTGGTGGGAACATGACCAATAATGTGCAGACAAAGCGGAAATTCCTGAAAAATGACGAGTAGCAAAACATTCTTTTAGGAATATTTCCAAAACTAAAACAAATACGGATATGAAACCTACATCAATGGAAAGAGGAACATGTGCCCTTTCAGATGCCACCAAGATGGCAAGATTTGGACAATTTTCAGGATTTTTATGGTGCAATATATGGAGCCAACTGTGGGCGGGAACAGGACAAATAATGTGCAGACAAAGCGGAAATTCCTGAAAGATAACGATCAGATGAACATTCTTTTAGGGATATTTCCCAAACTAAAACGAATACGAATATGAAATCTACATCAATGGAAAAAAGAACATGTTGTATTTCAGATGCCACCAGGATGGCCAGATTTGGACATTTTTCAAGTCTTTTATAATGTGATATATGGAGCCAAATGTGGGAGGGAACAGGACCAATAATGTGTAAACGATGCGGGAATTCCATAAAAATAGCGAGCAGCATAATATTCTTTTAGGTATATTTCCCAAACTAAAACGAATATGGATTTAAAACATACGTCAATAGAAAGAGGAACATGTGCCCTTTCAGATGCCATCAAGATGGCAAGATTTGGATAATTTTCAGGTCTTTTTGAGGCGATATATGGAGCTAACTTTTGCGGGAACAGGACCAATAATGTGCAGACAAAGCCGATATTCCTGAAAGATAATGATCAGCTGAACATTCTTTTAGGGATATTTCCCAAACTAAAACGAATAGGGATTTAAAACATTCGTCAATGGAAAGTGAAACATGTGCCCTTTCAGATGCCACCAAGATGGCAAGATTGAAAGAATTTTTAAGTCTTTCAAGATGCGATATATAGAGCCAACTTTGGGCAAGAATAGGACCAATAATGTGCAGGCAAAGCGGAAATTCCTGAAAAATAAGGGGAATCAAAACATTCTTTCAGGTTTATTTCCCAACCTACAACGAATACGGATATGAAACTTACATCAATGGAAAGAGGAACATATTCCCTTTCAGATGCCACCAAGATGGCCAGATTTGGAAAATTTTCAGGTCTTTCATGATGCGCTATATGGAGCTATTTTGGGGCGGGAACATGACCAATAATGTGCAGGCAAAGCGGAAATTCCTGTAAAAATAACGAGTAGCAAAATATTTTTGTAGGAATATTTCCAAAACTAAAACGAACACGGATATGAAACCTACATCAATGGAAAGAGGAACATGTGCCCTCTAAGATGCCCCCGAGATGGCCAGATTTGGACAATTTTCAGGACTTTTGTGATGCAATATATGGAGCACAAATTGGGCAGGACGAGGACCAATAATGTGCAGACAAAGCGGAAATTCCTGAAAGATAGCGAGCAGAAGAATATTCTTTTAGGGATATTTCCCAAACTAAAACGAATACGAATATGAAACCTACATCAATAGAAAGAGGAACATGTGCCCTTTCAGATGCCACCAAGATGGCAAGATTTGGATAATTTTCAGGTCTTTTATGATACGATATATGGAGCTAACTTTTGGGCGGGAACAGGAACAATAATGTGCAGACAAAGCGGAAATTCCTGAAAATTAACGAGTAGCAAAACATTCTTTTAGGGATATTTCCCAAACTAAAACAAATACGGATATGAAACTGAAATCAATGGAAAGAGGAACATGTGCCCTTTCAGATGCCACCAAGATGGCAAGATTTGGATAATTTTCAGGTCTTTTATGATACGATATATGGAGCTAACTTTTGGCGGGAACAGGACCAATAATGTGCAGACAAAGCAGAAATTCCTGAGAGATAACGATCAGCTGAACAGTCTTTTAGGGATATTTCCCAAAACAAAACGAATACGGCTATGAATCATACGTCAATGGAAAGAGGAACATGTGCCCTTACATATGCCAAAAAGATGGCAAGATTTGGATACTTTTCATGGCTTTTATGATGCGATATATGGAGCTAACTTTAGGGGGGAACAGGACCAATAATGTGCAGACAAAGCGGAATTCCTGAAAAAAAACTAATAGCAAAACATTTGTTTACAAATATTTCCCAAACCACAAAGAAATACAAATAAGAAACCGTCATCGATGGAAAGAGGAACATGTGCCTTTTCAGATGCCACCAAGATAGCAAGATTGGAAGAATGTTTATGTCTTTTAAGATGCGATATATGGAGCCAACTTTGGGCAAGAATAGGACCAATAATGTGCAGACAAAGCGGAAATTCCTGAAAATTAAGGGAAATCAAAACATTCTTTTAGGTTTATTTCCCAACCTACAACGAATACGGATTTGAAACTTACATCAATGGAAAGAGGAACATATTCCCTTTCAGATGCCACCAAGATGGAAAGGTTTGGATAATTTTCAGGTCTTTTATGATGCGCTATATGGAGCCAACTTTCGGCGGGAACACGACCAATAATGTGGAGGCAAAGCGGGAATTCCTGCAAAAAATAACGAGTAGCAAAATATTTTTGTAGGAATATTTCCAAAACTAAAACGAATATGGATATGAATCCTACATCAATGGAAAGAGGAACATGTGCCCTCTAAGATGCCCCCGAGATGGCCAGATTTGGACAATTTTCAGGACTTTTGTGATGCAATATATGGAGCACAAATTGGGCGGGAACAGGACCAATAATGTGCACACAAAGTGGAAATTCCTGAAAAATAACGAGTAGCAAAACATTCTTTTAGCAATATTTCCCAAACTAAAAGGAATACGGATATGAAATCTAAATCAATGGAATGAAGAACATGTTCTATTTCTGATGCCATCCAGATGGCAAGAATTGGATAATTTTCAGGTCTTTTATGATGCAATATATGGAGCTAACTTTGGGCGGGAACAGGACCAATAATGTGCTGACAAAGCGGAAATTCCTGAAAAATACCGAGTAGCAAAACATTCTTTTCGGGATATTTCCTAACCTACAACGAATACGGATATGAAACCTACATCAAGGGAAAGAAGAACATGTGCCCTTTCAGATGACTCCAAGATTGCCAGATTTGGATAATTTCAGGTCTTTTATGATGCGATATATGGAGCTAACTGTGGGCGGGAACAAGACCAATAAAGTGCACACAAAGGGGAAATTCCTGAAAAATAACGAGTTGGAAAATATTCTTTTAGGAATATTTCCCAAACTAAACCAACATGGATATGAAACCTACATCAATGGAAAGAGGAACATGTTCTATTTCAGATGCCACCAAGATGGCAAGATTTGGATAATTTTTAGGTCTTTTATGATGCGATACATGGAGCTATTTTTAGGCGGGAACAAGATCAATAATGTAAAGACGATGCGGGAATTTCATAAAAATAGCAAGCAGAAGAATATTCTTTTAGGGACATTTCCCAAAATAAAACGAATGTGGATATGAATCATACGTCAATGGAAAGAGGAACATGCACCCTTTCAGATGCTACCATGTTCGCAAGATTTGGACAATTTTCAGGATTTTTATAGTGCAAAATATGGAGCCAACTGTGGGCAGGAACAGAACCAATAATGTGCAGACAAAACGGAAAGATAGCGAGCAGCAGAATATTCTTTTAGGGATATTTCCCAAACTAAAACGAATATGGATTTAAAACATACGTCAATGGAAAGAGGAACATGTGCCCTTTCAGATGCCACCAAGATGGCAAGATTTGGATAATTTTCAGGTCTTTTATGGTGCAATATATGGAGCCAACTGTGGGCGGGAACAGGACCAATAATGTGCAGACAAAGCGGAAATTCCTGAAAAATAACGATCAGCTGAACATTCTTTTAGGGATATTTCCAAAACTAAAACGAATAGGGATTTCAAACATTCTTCAATGGAAAGTGAAACATGTGCCCTTTCAGATGCCACGAAAATGGCAAGATTTGGATAATTTTCAAGTCATTTATGATGCGATATATGCAGCCAATTTTGGGCAGGAATAGGACCAACAATGTGCAGACAAAGCGGAAATTCGTGAAAAATAACGAGTAGCAGACCATTCTTTTAGGCATATTTCCCAAACTAGAACGAATACAGATATGAAACTTATATCAATGGAAAGAGGAACATGTGCCCTTTCAGTTGCCACCAAGATTGCAAGATTTGGATACTTTTCAGGTCTTTTTTGATGCGATACATGGAGCCAACTTTGGGCGGGAACAGGACCAATAATGTGCAGACGATGCGGGAATTCCATTAAAATAACGAGTAGCAAAACATTCTTTTAGGGATATTTCCCAAACTAAAATGAATACTGATATGAAACATACGTTAATGGAAAGAGGAACATGTGCCCTTTCAGATGCCACCAAGATGGCCAGATTTGGATAATTTTCAGGTCTTTTATGATGCGATATATGGAGCTAACTTTGGGCGGGAATAGGACCAATAATGTGCAGACAAAGCGGAAATTCCTGAAAAATAACGATCAGCTGAACATCATTTTACGGATATTTCCCAAACTATAAGTAATACGGATATGAATCATACGTCAATGGAAGGAGGAACATGTGCCCTTTAAGATGCTACCACGATGGCCAGATTTGGACAATTTTCAGGATTTTTATGGTGCAATATATGGAGCCAACTGTGGGCGGGAACAGGACCAATAATGTGCAGACAAAGTCGAAATTCCTGAAAGATAACGATCAGCTGAACATTCTTTTAGGGATATTTCCCAAACTAAAACGAATATGGATTTAAAACATTAGTCAATGGAAAGTGAAACATGTGCCCTTTCAGATGCCACCAAGATGGCCGGATTTGGATAATTTTCAGGTCTTCTATGATGTGATATATGGAGCTAACTTTGGGCGGGAATAGGACCAATATTGTGCAGGCAAAGCGGAAATTTCTGAAAAATAACGATCAGCTGAACATTATTTTAAGGATATTTCCCAAACTATAACGAATACGGATATGAAACCTACATCAATGGAACGTTGAACATGTGCTCTTTCAGATACCACCAAGATGGCCAGATTTGGATAATTTTCAAGTCTTTTAAGATGCTATATGGGCAGCCAATTTTGGGCGGAAATTGGACGAATAATGTGCAGACAAAGCGGAAATTCCTTAAAATAATGAGTAGCAAAACATTCCTTTTTTTAGCAATATTTCCTAAACTAAAACGAATACGGATATGAAACCTACATCAATGGAAACGAGAACATGTGACCTTTCAGACACCCCGAGATGGCCAGATTTGGACAATTTTCAGGACTTTTATGATGTGATATATGGAGCCAACTGTGGGTGGGAACAGGACCAATAATGTGCAGACAAAGCGGAAATTCCTGAAAGATAACGATCAGCTGAACATTCTTTTAGGGATATTTCCCAAACTAAAACGAATATGGATTTAAAACATACGTCAATGGAAAGAGGAACATGTGCCCTTTCAGATGCCACCAAGATGGCCAGATTTGGACAATTTTCAGGACTTTTATGATGCGATTCATGGAGCCAACTCTGGGTGGGAACAGGACCAATAATGTGCAGACGATGCAGGAATTCCCTAAAAATAGTGAGCAGAAGAATATTCTTTTAGGGATATTTAGCAAACTAAAATGAATACGGATATGAAACCTACATCAATAGAAAGAGAAACATGTGCCCTTTCAGATGCCACCAAGATGGCAAGATTTGGATAATTTTCAGGTCTTTTATGATACGATATATGGAGCTAACTTTTGCGGGAACAGGAACAATAATGTGCATACAAAGTGGAAATTCCTGAAAAATAACAAGTAGCAAAGCAATCTTTTAGGGATATTTCCCAAACTAAAACGAATACGGATATGAAACCTACATCAATGGAAAGAGGAACATGTGCCCTTTCAGATGCCACCAAGATGGCAAGATTTGGATAATTTTCAGGTCTTTTATGATGCGATATATGGAGCTAACTTTGGGCGGGAATAGGACCAATAATGTGCAGACAAAGCGGAAATTCCTGAAAAATAACGATCAGCTGAACATTCTTTTAGGAATATTTCCCAAACTAAAAGAAATACAGATATGAAACATACGTTAATGGAAAGAGGAAAATGTGCACTTTCAGATGCCACCAAGATGGCAAGATTTGGATAATTTTCAGGTCTTTTATGATGCAATATATGGAGCTAACTTTGGGCGGGAATAGGACCAATAATGTGCAGACAAAGCGGAAATTCCTGAAAAATAACGAGTAGCAAAACATATTTTTAGGAATATTTCCCAAACTAAAACAAATACGGATATGAAACATACATCAATGGAAAGAGGAGCATGTGCCCTTTCAGATGCCGCCAAGATGGCCAGATTTGGAAAATTTTCAAGTCTTTTAAGATGCAATATACGCAGCCAACTTTGGGCGGGAACAGGACCAATAATGTGCAGACAAAGCGGAAATTCCTGAAAGATAACGATCAGCTGAACATTCTTTTAGGGATATTTCCCAAACTAAAACGAATATGGATTTAAAACATACGTCAATGGAAAGAGGAACATGTGCCCTTTCAGATGCCACCAAGATGGCAAGATTTGGATAATTTTCAGGTCTTTTATGATACGATATATGGAGCTAATTTTGGGCGGGAACAGGAACAATAATGTGCAGACGATGCGGGAATTCCTGAAAAATAGCGAGCAGAAGAAAATTCTTTTAGGGATATTTCCCAAACTAAAACGAATACGGATATGAAACTTAGATCAATGGACGGATGAACATGTGCCCTTTTAGATGCCACCAAGATGGCAAGATTTGGATAATTTTCAGGTCTTTTATGATGCGATATATGGAGCTAACTTTGGGCGGGAATAGGACCAACAATGGGCAGACGATGCAGGAATTCCTGAAAAATAACGAGTAGCAAAACATTCTTTTAGAGATATTTCCCAAACTGAAACGAATATGGATATGAAACTTAAATCTATGTGCAGAGAAACATATGCCCTTTCAGATGCCACCAAGATGGCCAGATTTGGACAATTTTCAGGACTTTTATGATGTGATATATGGAGCCAACTGTGGGTGGGAACAGGACCAATAATGTGCAGACAAAGCGGAAATTCCTGAAAGATAACGATCAGCTGAACATTCTTTTAGGGATATTTCCCAAACTAAAACGAATATGGATTTAAAACATACGTCAATGGAAAGAGGAACATGTGCCCTTTCAGATGCCACCAAGATGGCAAGATTTGGATAATTTTCAGGTCTTTTTGAGGCGATATATGGAGCTAATTTTGGGCGGGAACAGGAACAATAATGTGCAAACAAAGCGGAAATTCCTGAAAATTAACGATCAGCTGAACATTATTTTAAGGATATTTCCCAAACTATAACGAATACGGATATGAAACCTACATCAATGGAACGTTGAACATGTGCTCTTTCAGATACCACCAAGATGGCAAGATTTGGATAATTTTCAAGTCTTTTAAGATGCTATATGGGCAGCCAATTTTGGGCGGAAATTGGACGAATAATGTGCAGACAAAGCGGAAATTCCTTAAAATAATGAGTAGGAAAACATTCTTTTAGCAATATTTCCCAAACTAAAACGAATACGAATATCAAACCTACATCAATGGAATTGGGAACATGTGACCTTTCAGACACCCCGAGATGGCCAGATTTGGAGAATTTTCAGAACTTTTATGATGCGATATATAGAGCCAACTGTGGGTGGGAACAGGACCAATAATGTGCAGACAAAGCGGAAATTCCTGAAAGGTAACGATCAGCTGAACATTCTTTTAGAGATATTTCCCAAACTAAAACGAATATTAATATGAAACCTACATCCATGGAAAGAGGAACATGTGCCCTTTCAGATGCCACCAAGATGGCAAGATTTGGATAATTTTCAGGTCTTTTATGAGGCGATATATGGAGCTAACTTTTGCGGGAACAGGACCAATAATGTGCAGACGATGAAGGAATTCCCTAAAAATAGTGAGCAGAAGAATATTCTTTTAGGGATATTTCCCAAACTCAAACGAATACGCATATGAATTTTACATCAATAGAAAGAGGAACATGTGCCCTTTCAGTTGCCACCACGATGGCAAGATTTGGATAATTTTCAGGTCTTTTATGATACGATATATGGAGCTAATTTTGGGCGGGAACAGGAACAATAATGTGCAGACAAAGCGGAAATTCCTGAAAAATAACGAGTAGCAAAACATTCTTTTAGGGATATTTCCCAAACTAAAACGAATACGGATATGAAACATACATCAATGGAAAGAGGAACATGTGCCCTTTCAGATGCCACCAAGATGGCAAGATTTGGATAATTTTCAGGTCTTTTATGATACGATATATGGAGCTAACTTTTGGCGGGAACAGGACCAATAATGTGCATACGATGCGGGAATTCCATAAAAATAGCGAGCAGCAGAATATTCTTTTAGGGATATTTCCCAAACTAAAACGAATATGGATTTAAAACATACGTCAATGGAAAGAGGAACATGTGCCCTTTCAGATGCCACCAAGATGGCAAGATTTGGATAATTTTCAGGATTTTTATGGTGCAATATATGGAGCCAACTGTGGGCGGGAACAGGACCAATAATGTGCAGACAAAGCGGAAATTCCCGAAAGATAACGATCAGCTCAACGTTCTTTTAGGGATATTTCCCAAACTAAAACGAATATGGATTTAAAACATACGTCAATGGAAAGAGGAACATGTGCCCTTTCAGATGCCACCAAGATGGCAAGATTTGGATAATTTTCAGGTCTTTTATGATGCGATATATGGAGCCAACTTTGGGCGGGAATAGGACCAACAATGTGAAAACAAAGCGGAAATTCCTGAAAAATAACGAGTAGCAAAACATTCTTTTAGATATATTTTCCAAACTAAAACAAATACGGATATGAAACTTAGATCAATGGAAAGAGGAACATGTGCCCTCTCAGATGCCACCAAGATGGCAAGATTTGGATAATTTTCAGGTCTTTTATGATGCGATATATGGAGCCAACTTTGGGCGGGAACCTTTTTTCGGGATATTTTGTAAAATAAAACGAATTTCGATATTAAACCTACATCATTGGAAAGAAAAACATGCGCCCTCTCAGATGCCACCAATATTTCCAGATTTGGAGAATTGTTAAGTGTTTTATAATGTGGTATATGGAGCCAACTTTGGGCGGGAACAGGACCAGTAATGTGCAGACAAAGCGTGAATTCCATAAAAATAGCGAGCAGAACATTCTTTTAGGGATATTTCCCAAACTAAAACGAATATCAATATGAAACCTACATCAATGAAAAAAGGAACATGTGCTCTTTCAGATGCCAACAAGATTGCCAGATTTGAAGAATTGTTAAGTGTTTTATTGTGCGATATATGGAGCCAATTTGTGGGTGGGAACAGGAACAATTATGTGCAGACGAGGCTGAAAGTATATAAAAATAGCGAGCAGCAGAACTTTCTTTCGCGGATATTTCCCAAACTAAAACGAATATCTATATGTCACCTACATCAATGGAAAGAGTAACATTCCACCTTTCAGATGCCACCCAGATTGCCAGATTTGAGGAATTTTCAAGTCTTTTATGATGCCATATATGGAGCCAACTTTGGGCAAAAACAGGACCAATAATGTGCCGACGAAGCGGAAATTCCAGAAAAATAGCGAGCAGCTGAACCTTCTTTTAGCAATATTTCCCAAACTAAAACAAATATGGATTTAAAACATACGTCGATGGAAAGAGAAACGTGCCTTTTCAGATGCCACCAAGATGGCCAGATTTGTACAATTTTCAAGACTTTTATGATACGATATATGGAGCTAACTTTTGGGCGGGAACAGGAACAATAATGTGCAGACAAAGCGGAAATTCCTGAAAATTAACGAGTAGCAAAACATTCTTTTAGGGATATTTCCCAAACTAAAACGAATATGGATTTAAAACATACGTCAATGGAAAGAGGAACATGTGCCCTTCGGTCGCCACCACGATGGCCAGATTTGGACAATTTTCAGGTCTTTCATGATGCGATATATGGAGCCAACTTTGGGCAAAAAACGACCAATAATGTGCAGACGATGCGGGAATTCCATAAAAATAGCAAGCAGCAGAGCCTTCTTTTAGCAATATTTCCCAAACTAAAACAAATATGGATTTAAAACATATGTCAATGGCAGGAGAAACATATACCCTTTCACATGCCACCAAGTTTGCCAGATTTGGACAATTTTCAGGACTGTTATAATGTGATATATGGGGCTAAATTTGGGTGGGAACAGGACCAATAATGTGCCGACAAAGCGGAAATTCCAGAAAAATAGCGAGCAGCAGAACCTTCTTTTAGCAATATTTCCCAAACTAAAACCAATATGGATTTAAAACGTATGTCAATGGAAGGAGAAACATATACCCTTTCATACGCCACCAAGATGGCCAGATTTGGACAATTTTCAGGATTTTTATAATGTGATATATGGAGCTAAATTTGGGCGGGAACAGGACCAATAATGTGCAGACGATACAGGAATTTCATAAAAATTGCGAGCAGCAGAACATTCTTTCGGGGATATTTTGGAAACTAAAACGAATATTGATATGAAACCTGCATCAATGGAAAGAAGAACATGTGCAGTGTCGGATGCCATCAATATTGCAAGATTTGAAGAATTGTTAAGTGTTTTATGGTGCAACATATGGAGCCAACTTTGCCCGAGAACAGGACCAATAATGTGCAGACAAAGCGGAAATCCCTGAAAAATAACAAGCAGCAAAACATTCTTTAGCGATATTTCCCAAACTAAAACAAATATGGATTTGATATGAATCATACGTCAATGGAAAGAGGAACATGTGCCCTTTCAGATGCCACCAGGATGGCAAGATTTGGACAATTATCAGGTCTTTTATGATGCGATATATGGAGCCAACTTGGGCGGGAATAGGACCAATAATGTGCAGACAAAGCGAATTCCAGAAAAATACCGAGCAGCAGAACCTTCTTTTAAAGATATTTACCAAACTAAAACGAATATGGATATGAAACCTACATCAATGGAAAGGGGAACATGTGCTCTTTTAGATGCCACCAAGATTGCCAGATTTGAATAATTTTCAGGTCTTTTATGATTCTATATATGGAGCAGACTTTTTTCCAGGAGTAGAATAAATACTGTGGAGACGAAGGGGGAATTAAAGAAAAAATAGCGAGCAGCAGAACCTTTTTTTGCCGATACTTTCCAAACTAAAACGAATATGGATATGAAACCTACATCAATGGAAAGGGGAACATGTGCTCTTTTAGATGCCACCAAGATTGCCAGATTTGAATAATTTTCAGGTCTTTTATGATTCTATATATGGAGCAGACTTTTTTCCAGGAGTAGAATAAATACTGTGGAGACGAAGGGGGAATTAAAGAAAAAATAGCGAGCAGCAGAACCTTTTTTTGCCGATACTTTCCAAACTAAAACGAATATGGATATGAAACTCAAATCAATGTAAAGAGGAAAATTCCACCTTTCAAATGCCACCAGGAGTGCCAGATTTGAGGAATTTGTCAGGTCTTTTATGATGCAATGTATATAGCCAACTTTGGGCGGGAACAGGACCAATAATGTGCAGACGAAGCCGGATTTCCAGAAAAATAGCGAGCTGCAGAACCTCATTTCGCGGATATTTCACAAACTAAAACGAATATGGATATGAAACTTACATCAATGAAAAGAGAAATATGTGCCCTTTTAGATGCCACCCAGTTTGCCAGAGTTGAACAATTTTCAGGTCTTTTATGATTCGATATATGGAGCAGACTTTTTTTCCGGGAGCAGGATCATTAATGTGGAGACGAAGCGGGAATTCCAGAAAAATTGCGAGCTGCAGAACCTTATTTTAGGGATATTTGTTCATATGGGGTATGAAACATACATCAATGGAAAGAGGAACATGTGCCCTTTGAGATACCACCAAGATTGCCAGATTTGAAGAATTGTCAGGTATTTTATGATGAGATATATGGAGCCAACTTTGGGCGGGAGCAGGAGCCATACTGTGCAGACAAAGCGGGAATTCCAGAAAAATAGCGAGCAGCAGAACCTTCTTTTAGACATATTTCCCAAACTAAAACGAATATGGAAAGAACAGCATGTGCCCTTCCAGATGCCACCAAGATTGCCAGATCTGAAGAATTTTGAGGTCTTTTAACATGCAATATACCGAGGCATCGTTCCTCGGGAACAGGACCTGTAAAGTGCAGAAAAACGGAATAATTGCACAGTAGGAATTTGTACGACCAGAACTTCTGTCTTCTTTCGCGGATATTTTCCTAACTACAACGAATATGAATAAGAAACTTACATCAATGGAAAAAGGAACATACGACCTTTCAGATGCCATCAAGATTGCCAGATTTTAACGATTTTCCTGTCTTTTATGATGCGATATATGGAGCCATCTTTGCACGGGAACACCACTTGTAATGCGCAGAGGAATCGGGAGTTCCGGGAATTGGAGAGCAGAAAGACCAAACCTTCTGCCTTCTTCTTTGGAGAATATTTTCCTTACTAAAACAAATAAGGATATGCAACTTACATCAATATACAGAGGGACATTCTCCCTTTCAGATCCCTCCAAGGTTGCCAGCTTTGGTAAATTTTCAGGTCTTTTATGATGCAATATATGAAGCCATCTTTGCGCGGAAACAGGACCAATAATGTGTAGACGCAGCAGGAATTCCTCAAAAATAGTCGGCTTTCAGACAAAATCTTCAGCCTTCTTTCCCGGATATTTTCCCTACTAAAGCAACTATGGATATGAAACTTAGATCAACGGCTGCAGAGATCGATTCAGTTTCAGATGCCACCAGGATGGTCAGATGTGGACAATTTTCAGTTCTGTTATGATCCAATATACTGAACCATCTTTGCATGGGAACAGGACATGTAATGTATAGATAGGATTGCAAAAAAATAACAAGTGTGAGGATCAGAACGTCTGCCTTTTTCCACGGACGTTTTCCTCATTAAAACAAATATGGCAATGAAACTTACATCAGTGGGTACAAGATACTGTGGCCTTTCAGATGCAACCAGAATTACTAGACCTTTTATGCTCTAATATATTGAGCCACCTTCCATTGGAAGAGGACTGGTTACGTGTGGGCACACTAATAGCAATCGGTAGGACAAAAACGTTTACTCCCTTTGGCGGATATTTACCTGACCAAAGCAAATGTGGGTAATTATGACACAGCAATGGAGAGAGGAACATGTGCCCTTGCAACCAGCATTGCCAGATTTGGACCATTTCCAGACATTTTATGATTGAATATGTTGAGCAATTTGTGCGGGGAAGGGGAAACTTAAAATGTGCACGGAAATAAAAGACAAAGGCCCAAAACTCTTCACTTCTTCATTAGATAATTCCCTAACTACATTAAATACGGATGTGGAATTTAAATCAGTGCAGACAGGAAAGTGTGATCTTTCCGATGATACCTTGACTGCTAGATTTGGACTGTTTTCAGACTGCTTATTCGAGGATATCAGCAACCGACATTGCAAGGAAGTGGGCCAGCTAGATGTGAACAAAGGCAGAATTGCAAGGAAATACGAACCAGCAGGCCAAGAAATCTTCACTTCCTTAGTCAATATTTCCCCCACTACAGTAAATATCGATATGAAAATTATATCAAAAACGGGAACATTCCGAAGATAACCTAATTGCCAGAATTTGACCATTTTCAATCTTTTTAGGCGGAGATGTAGGCAGCTGACTATAAAAAGACGAAGCAGTAGGCCAACAACTCAACATATTTAGTCGATATTTCCGTAGGGGGCCTAACTGTATGGAATGAAACGAACATCAGTAGATACAGGAACTGGTGAACTTTTAGATGATGCAGGATTGCCAGATTTGGACACTTTTTAGGCTGTTTATCCGCGGATACAGACAGCCATCTGTACGCTTGAATGTCACCTTTCCAATGACACCCTGATCATGTGCTGAAGGTCACGGTTGAACGAGTAACAATACATTGTTGACTAGCATGTGGAATTTTCATGCACAACTGTATAGGGACCAGAGCCAAAGGGAGAATTGAAAAACACAATACGAATTAGAGGGAGTATATTGCTTTTTTGGATGTTTGTCCACTGACAATAATTTCTGACCTTAAACCCATTTTGAAGGTGACGTGAACATGTACACTATCCGAAGACATCACTATTGGTGGTGGAATTTTGGCATTTCCCACCACAACCACTTCATCAGTGAAATATTCTTCATATATACCTACAACCTGCTCCATAGAGGGTTATGTTCCCTTGTTTCGCAGACTAAAAAGTTATCCACCTTTTTGAGATACGTTTTTAATTAGGCCTCCGTCACGTGGCTAAAATGGAAGGAACTGATTCAGTACCAGAAGATTTCGGAAAATTTCCAAAAATATAGAGACCTTTGATTTGGCGCAACTGGGATAATATTTACAGGTGTCTGCACAGGTTTTCCGGACAAGTTTCTGCAAATTTTGCTCACTTCCGTTAAACACGTGTTGACATTCGCAGATGCTACAGGTCGGGTTCTTTTTGGGGATTGTTCTTATTCCCTATTCTGATATTCCTGGAAAATCGTTTTGTGCACATTTTTTTTTACCTTTCCCGTTAATTTTTTCCATCTTTCCACTTCGTTAGTGGGCATTCGATACTACACTATCACCATTCGCCAGTTTAATATTTGCTGCCTTTGTTCAATAGGTGTAGTCGAATTAAAAATCATCAACCCCGAGCTGGAGCATAAAAGGGCACATTTTCCTCGTAACATAGGCTCTTTCGGTAGTGCCTTTACGTCGCTGGTTTAATACGAGAAACTATATGAGATGCACGCGCTGCGTGCGCGTCGCTACCAACAAAACGAACACTCCAGACCAGCATGGCTCTTTTCAACCAATAAGGGGTGCTTCTGCTCAAGGCAAATATGATCTTAATATACTCGTAATTTTCTTTTGCGTTTTAAGTGTTCAGTTTAGGAGAACTGGAGAAATTAATGCCGTCTGTATTTCTTTATAAGTCGTTACCGTGTAATATTTTTGTTCCATAATCAATGTTTTCATGATTTTATCCTTAATTTTTTTCACGCCTATTTCTTGGGTTAAATCAGAAAATTTTTGTTTTGCTCTTAGCTGTGTGTGCTGATGCTGTGCACATTGGGTTTCATATCTGCTAACTCGACCATTTCAAAATACATATATATCAGTACATGTACAGAATTTTAAAGTAAAAGTTCAAGGAAATAAATTCAGGGTTAACGTTAAAGGAGGGAGTTCCATATGCGGACAACATTACGTTCCTGTGTTCAATTCCATGAGACTTGTTTGAAAACAAAGAAGGTTTTCTAAGTAAATGCTTCGGAATTTTCTCACCTAAATTTCACTTTTTAGGACATGGTATCACTTTGTGATGACTGTTATAACATTTCAAGGGAAAAGTACGGTTGTCTATATATGGAACTCTTTCCACGTTAAAGCATGAATAGTATATAAAATATGAAAACAAAGTTCTCGGCGTGATTGCCATAGACAGCGTTAGTAAGCTTTTCCCGAATTACTATGCTTTCCTGTAAGAGCCCGGCCGCCACAAGTTTCTTACAAAATACAACAAAAACTGTCTCAAGATCTACTGTTCAATCTTTTTCTTGGGAAAATTAGATTTTACATTGGATAAAAAAGCACTTATCACTGGAACAAATGTAAATTCCACTGAAAGAGAAACGAAATGGCGTATTGACTACTCTTATGCCTGATTAACGACTTTCTAGCCCTTTGACGAATATGATTCAACGAAACAACTTTTGGAATTTGAATGAACCAATTTTGCTGAAAGAATTTTCAGTAATGAAATCAAATACTTGCTTTTAAATTTCGTGTAAAGGAAAATTCTTTTTTTAAAACGAATTTGGATTGGCCCTGTATTAAAATGGAGGACGTTTTGCTGAAATTGGCGGGGATATTTTCATATTACGGAGGCCAGTAATTATTCTCAACCGTGACCAATTAGATTTCACAAAGCAAATACATGTCCAGAAAAGTTCAATTAACGAGGAAAAACAAGTCGCTTACTCTGAAAACACTTCAAATTTCTCAAACCAGTCTCACATGGTTTGTGCACGTGTGTGTGTGTGTGTCAAGTTGCGTCTCTATATAGAACTCTTTCCACATTGGCACTTAAAACCTATATTAAACATCTCTAGAAATTATATCCTAGCCAATTCTCTAAGATACTAAACTGAGCCGATCGATCCTTTTATGATTTGGGACACTTACCCGCGTGAAGCCTCGAAAGTTCCAGTCAAGGGAGTCTTCAAACGGTGCTGGGTCAATCATTTCTGTAGAACCGTGACTGCGCCGCCTTGCAAGTCAAGGGAAGCTCAGCCTAATGCCTTACGGCTATTCCAGGTCCTTCTTTGCTCGGATTTTAACGGTTACTCATCGCACTTTGAGGACGAAGTAACTGTTTTCTCTCTTATTAGGTTTTCTCCGCACTGTATTCTCCACATCATGGCGGAAAAATCCTTAGACGAAAATACTCTGAACACCAGTGACTGCAGTTTGGGTCCATTGGGGTCCTTTCACTTAGTGAGGCCACACAATCATAAAGATCAAACAGTAGTGGTCGGACGAATGTTGGGTCTATAGCAAGGGCTGTCACGACAGAGGGAACCATCTTACTTCTTCAATGTTGTGATACGCAGACTGGCAATTGGATACGCATTCACCACCAGTCTCTACTCGTCTATGTTGCTCTGCTCCCTGTATGCTGCTGAACTAGAAAGCGTCTGCTCTGGATGGGCATGACTCGAAGTGCCAGGCAACCAGTGTCTTTTTGGATATTGCTCCGTTTATCCATATATCCTCACACACTGAACAATGTCTCTCCAAAGAGAATTTTGTACCGATAGTTGGGTCCAAAGGCCAATCAAAGAATGAGCTTTGCACTTTCGCACATAGGCGTTACTGACTGTTCACTTATGCCGTGTGTACTTGCTCCAGGTTTGAAGACGGTGTAGGAAAACTGCATACAATGCAGTGCCACGCCCTACACTGAGATGCCACAATGGAACACTTGCATTCCTTTGGCAGAAAAAGGGAACAATAAAAGATACGAAAAATTTCACTTATTTGTACGGCCGTCGACGCTTGGGGCCCACGTGAAAGAATTCTGATCACTGATAAGAAAACCTACGTTCCAATCTTTGTGCGTATTGGGCCATTGTGGTTGACCGTAGCTGTAAGGTCATTTTTCAGCTGCATGTTTCGTTTGGTATTAAAGTCGTAGAGCAAGTATTGAGTAGCCTAAACGCGAAAGCTGAGATGTACGTGGCGAGTGTTGGGAGGATTCAAAGTTGTAGGCGTGACTGTCAATTGACTTGACAAAGTGAAACTGTGGTCTGACCTGGTCTCACTCATCCGACGTGTTCGGATCTCCGGAAGAAACCGCCGGACAACGCATGTGCACGTTGCTGCAACATGTTCAGTTATGCAATTAAATTGATCTCTCCAGTTATGCACACGCACGCAGTGAGCTGTTCTGCGGCTGAACTTATTGGAAGTTATTTTAAGGGGTCTACTGGGCGTTAATTTCGTATCCTCATAGTGGAGTATACGCATTGGGTATACCGAGGTGAAACGTCACAACTAAGAACTGGTTAGGTTGTAATTCTTCAGAGATTTTCTCAGGTAATTTTAAATGGGTAAGAAGTAACGTTGTTCTCAGACCGTCAAGGCGATTAAAGAGAAACCACCGAACCAATTCTTAGTTATGACCGCCGAAACACGTCCCTGTCGGGTGCCGTGATTTGCCTCATGCACGCGCGCGTCGAGCACGTCAAGAAAGCACGTGTGAGTGCGATGCCACGGCAGTTGACGGCATGCTCGATTGATCCTTTCAGGGTTACATAGATGGATAGGAAATATGCATATTCCTGCCAAATATAGCAAATTTCGGGGTCGGTGCGCCGGAATGCTGGGTCAATATACTAAAATACCTTTTTGGTGTTTAGTATATAAAATATAACATATAAATTAATATAAATAATAAAATATATAAAAAAATGTTATTCTGTGGTCGTTTGAATCAACTGTCATATTTTGCATTTTCTTTGAAGAATCTCTATTGACTGCACAAAGTAAAGGATTTTTGTTCTGTTCTGCACTTCATTGTGCCTTAAAAATTTACTGCAAATGGGAAAGGCCCTGTATTATTTATCCAATATCATAGTTCCCTATTTTGTCGACAAATGAGTTGACGTATGTCGCCTTCCAGTAGGCTTTCGACGCTCACGTCCACAAAATAGACATATAGTCGCACAAAATGTCATATAACGTAGAAAGAAAAGAGCACTAAGGACTTAAGGGGGGAAAGAAATTGAACCCTAGAGTAAATCCGTGCGTGTGCCTATTATAGGCTAATCTGTATTGTACGACTAATGCTCTTATTTTCTCAACATGCTAATTATAGCAATCAGTTATATTGTCACAGACTGTTGAATAACGTTTTATCTGGGGATGGTGCTGCGCATGACATGGTGCAGCGAATGTCAACATTCAAACAACACACTAAGATTCCGAATTTCATCTGACAACGCAAAAGTCTAGCATCCCGTAAACCAAACGTCCCCCAAAACACTCACGGCAAACATGTGCACATGTTCATAAGTGCATTAGCAAAAGCAGTCGAGGTCTGACGCCACATGCAAATATCTGTCGCCCAAAATACACTTCACAAATGTTATTTACCACATATCCCTTGAAGCTTGATGAAAGAAATTGTCATTCTTATTTGAATTTGCATTATATTTAGTGTTTAATTTAGTGTACAGAAGTCAAGGCTGTGAAAACTGACCTCAAATCTTATTGTCTTGCCTCAAGTCTTGTTGGTACTGTTTGACCTGACACTTCAGACATGCAGGACTTGGGTTTATGGTTATACCACGTTTCGAAATGGATAGTCGGTCAGAAGCGAGGAGACTACTTTAAGCACCAAATCAACACACAAAGAAAGACTACACGACGAACCGCATGCACGCCCCGTGGAGCGCAGAGTCCGCGACACACACAGTTCCACTTCAGCATGCCATTTTGCCCATGTATGGTTAATTTCTGGAGGGCGTGCGGTTCGATGTGAAGTCTTTCTTCGTGCGTTGGTTCGGTGCTAAAAATAGTCTTCTGCAGCTTCGCTGCGTGCGCCTTGATCAAAGGCTAGTTTGGAGAGGGTTTATTCAATTCTTGAAACTGGTAGACTTGTCTGCACCAGATGGGTTTTTACTTCAGCCTTTAGAAAATCTAGATTTTCACTGAAGCCTTGCATGCTTCTCTGCATTTTGTTCATCCTGGCAAGAACACTTTCTCCTCCCTGCTCGCCTAGAAGTCCAAGGCCGAACGTCCAGTTATAATAAAAGGAACTATGTGACGTTCCAAAATATACAGCTTTGGTGGTAAGCTCTCGTCTGCAAACTCCTTCCAAAGGTAGTCAACATAATTGTCGATGCAGCAGTATGCCAAAAACTACCAGAAATGAGAAATATTAGAAACAAATACTTATCATGAAAATATTGTTGAAAACGTGTTGATGAACAGGGGACCAAGGGATGGGTATTCATTTCAGAAAGGGCCCTACCATGCTCACGTATCTCTTTTAGAGAAAGCATGCCCATGGAATTCTCCACCTTGTAGGCCATGTGAGGACTGTCCTTTCTTTTGTTTTCCACCATACGTACCACTGATCCAAGCGTATACTGAAAACGACACAGTAGTTGTGAATATCGCAATATCTTTCATATATTCCATATAATATTAAAGGTTGACTTCACAACTCAGAAAAGGAACTGACTTCACATCTATGTAGAATCTTGCTGACATTCAAGAGAGAATGGCATTGGCTTCTATCTCACAAATCATGCACGTCCGCAACAATTTCATCCCTTGGGATTTTCAGTCACGTGATTTTGACGTTCAACGTTATCCAGAAACTGCACGCGCCTCTAAGGAAGTGGTACACTTTCTGAAATGCCTTTGCTTGTCATGTTACGTCACGTGAAAACCTGTATTGATCTTTTTTCCAGCGTTGTACCTCAGTTACCTTAGCAACCGCCATTAGACCGACGACATCCTGAAACAAATTGCAGTGCGTAAGCAAACGAATAGCGTTTCCTTTACACAGTCCCCTGAAGTCATCTACTCGTCATTGAGGAAGGACTACTTTAAGCCAGGGCGAATAGAGGAAATTTTCCTCAAAGCCGTGTAGCTGTTTGCTGCCGGTGTGCATAACCACGAACGCCGTTACCGTTTCTTTCTTTTTCATTGCATGTTCAGCAATGATTGGTATATTGTATTCACTGTTTTTTCTTTTTTCAGTACGTATATTTGTTGAGAAAGTATTTGTATTCTTTTTGTTTTCCGTGCACATTCAAAGCATTTTCATTTAAAGTACGTAATTGTTTGCTCTATTTCGTACAGTGGAATCGAATTTACGAATTTGAATGGTTTGGTTTCACTGGTGAGTTTTCAATGTCGCCTCTTTGACGCCTAACCATATCATTCAGAAAACTAATTCGTCTTTTGCCAAAAACTTTAAAGACAAGTTTGTCTAATTTCGTCCAACTTCATTTTGACGTAGATTGCATGTCATAATGGTCACAGATGACTTTCCACTGTGTCTCTTTTTTAGTTGTCATTGTATTTGGTATCTTTTTTGATTTATATTCTTGAAAAACAATTGAGACTCGTCCAAGTTGCTCATGAAACTGAAGGAAAACAAATGTCATTATACATATTCGACCCGTTGCTATATTTTCCCTCGATCTTTACATTAGTTTCAAAACTTGAAGAATTTTACCTATGGGTGTCTTATTATTTGCAACTTTATTGTTAATATCACTATTGGAATTATTTTGGTAAAATTGGAATAGGCATGTTAAAGAATTTTAACCCCGGAAACATTTAGTTTAACCATATTTAGATAGATTTCTTGCATTTTTTAGATAAAAACGGGCGGTTATTTTAAAAATACCTAAAAGTCTCATTTCATAATATAAATAGCCAGTTTTAAAAATTAAAGAGAATCAAGCTCAAGGAATACAACAAATGAAATACGCAACATCGCTTCGAAAGTAGTATTAATCGGTTATTATTATTCATTAATTCTGAAGGCACACCTTACAACTTGCACTTGCAGCCTCTTTTTCATTTATACATTCTTCAAAATTAGATGTAGGTTAATTCATTTACTAAATCCTGAAAACGTCTATGAAAAAAAGAGAAAGTTTTCTCTTTATTCCCGAGGACTATTTCATTGTGCAATTTTCGTATACTGTCTTTTTTTCCAAAACAGTGTTACTATTTGGAAGTTTATGATATATCAACCAAACATTAGCAATTTTAGAGCATTCTTTTACAATGTGTTCAACAAATGTACCAAATGATATCACACTGTCTGGACCCCATCCGTATCACGTTCAATACAATTAGCTCTACAAACATTATCCAAGGGTACGACAGCCTCGACTGCCACACAATTTCGGCCCTCCTGCAAGCTTGCAAGCATTCCTGTCCCTGAATGTAAACAGGATAAAAACATTCTTTCTATTAATTGCTGTTGCTAGCTTCATTTGGGCGAAACAAGCAATATCAATCAAAATAAGTATGACACTACTTAGATGTCACTGATGAAGGTGTTTTTGTACTTATGAGCAGTTTGTTACTTATTTAATTGTTACAGCATTTTTCTGTACATTTGTTTAAATCAATCATTTGTTTGCATTGTTTACATTAGGTTTTGAATAATTTTTAATGGATCTTCCCCATTGTTATTTTATACATGTGGAATCTTAAAAATTAATTAAATTCCCAATCCTGGAGCTTCATTCTGAAATCTCAATGTTTTCTTAAATAAATAAATGCCTAGTGCTGCTCTCTGGGGTTTTCCTGTGAAGTACTTTTGAAGGAGCCAAATATTCTTTTCAGTTTGGGTTGCCTGACACACAATTTTCAAAATATTTAGGGTTAAGGTTGCGGGTACCCCCACCCCAAACACCCCCCCTCCATATACACTGTTGCCTGGATGGGTACGTGGACATCTTATTTTTCAACATAGAAGCATAAAAATACAATGTACAGTGCCCATTTTAATTGTGTTACCAGCCCCTTATTCCCTTTGCCAGCGTCTCATTTCCTGAGAAGTGTATTTTATGCTAAGATGTGCTATGAATTATGCATTTTGTCTCATTCGAAAAATGTACATCAAATTCCCTAAAAATCATATCAGAACTGAGGCCCCTCCCCCAACTTTTGCTAGGTATACGTGTGACTTTCGGAAGACAGAGGGCGCCCTTCATCTTGTCTAATTGACATGTTATTAAAAGTCAATGAGCAAAGTTTCTGTGAAACAAAAAGGTCCAAAGAAAATCTTCCTTTTTCATCTCATAGGCATGTACTTCCCATTTTCTGTTATCAAATATGGGATCTTCATATACTCAAGTTCATTTAGAGCTCATTATTTGTGGTGGAGGTTGTCTGATATTTGAGGATTAAAATGGATTGATAAGGGAGTGAATGTTGTTTCTCAGACCATGTGACAAGCACATTGTATGTATTGCACATAGCCACTGGGGATAAATAAGCACATTCCTCGAGTGACATAAGATATTTCTTAGATTCTACATAGATAATGTTAGTAATTTCTATTCATTAAAGATCAGTGTCTCTCTCTGATTTTGGCCAAGTAGAAATGATAAAGCACATGCAGGCCTAAAAGAGGTGTGAATTGATGAACGATTATTTAGATGGATCTTAAGGGTTGGACAACATGATGTACTTGTAAATGTGCAGTGTTTCGAGTATGGAAACAATCTGGAAATTCCAGATGAATGGACTGAATACGCAAATGTACTTAGTGAGAAATGTAGAATTTGGGAGATAAGTTCAGTTGCCACATAAGAGTGTGACTCATGAGAATTTATAATGAACGAAGGTGCTTGTGCATTTTCAGTTTTCTTGAATTACAAGGACTGCTTGTTTTAAATGGATGTATATGTGTTCATGTACGTGTCCAAGATAATGTGTGTACCGGACACATGAGATGAAAGATTATGTGTTATACATGTACATGGAAATTGGGTTATCGTTGTTTCCGAGTATTTGACCAGTTATTGACGGACAATTGTCAAGTCAAAGACTTACGTGTAGTGAGGAAATTCTTTATTCCAGTTCATAGTCATGACCAGGTAATTTGTATTGTAGGAACAAGCATTGTTATTCAAGGACTAAAGTACAGTATGCTACTGTGTTGGGTCGTGAAGGACATTTTCTGCACACAAATTAATTGTACCTTTTCATGATTTTGCAGTCATTGTTAATAATCTTGACATGTCATTAAAAGTCAATGAGCAAAGTTTCTGTGAAACAAAAAGGTCCTAAGAAAATCTTCCTTTTTCATCTCACAGCTCCGAACCTTGTAACATTTGGCGACCTTGCCAGGACCCTGTCGATGGGGTGATTGTTAACAGAAAGGACCACATGGAGTAGCCAAACCACTGCATATGACTGACCAACAGAAAGAGGGGTACATGTAATCGGAACAGACCCGGTGCTTAAGCCAAAGGACGGAAGTGAAACACTGGTGTTCACAGACCAGGATGGCGTCCCTGGAGGAGTTGGAGAAGGTGGAGGCAGCTGTGAAGGCAAGATTCTACGGCCTATCCAAGGAGCAGCTACTGAGTGTGGTTGACCACTTGAAGATCCGTGAGGTAATGGGTGAGAAGGACCGATATCATCATCGGTCACTCCCACCAGTACAACCAGTACCCCTGACAAGAAATCAGAGCCAACCTTTCACCTCAGTGGGGCAACCACTGTTCTTGCAAAGAGAGAACTAAAGATGCATGGCCAGATCGGTTCCCCAGGACAGGTAGACAAACTGGCATTCAATAGCCCGGCCAGGCAAATTGAGGATGCCCAACAAAAAGGACACAAGGAACAAGAGATCATTTCTGCACTCACCAGAGCAGTCAGCCTCGGGCTTCCTCTGTGCTGTTACCTGGAGGGACGACAGAGTATCACACTGCCTAAACTGCGTCGTGTCGTAAGGGCACATTACAAGGAGCGGAACGCAATTGATCTATACCAGGAGCGGGCATCTGCCTCTCAAGAACAGAAGGAGTTACCCGATAAATTCTTCATGCAGGCGATGAGTCTTCGGCAGAGAGTAATATTCTCCTCCCGGGAAGATCAATCTTCACTCAGGCATGACACTTATATTGTTCAGAGCACATTTATGCAGTCCCTCAAGACAGGCCTCACTGGAAGTCTTAAGGGGGAGATGAGACAATACCTTCAGGATCCAGACATCAGTGATGAGTAATTACTTGAGACGCTGAGCCTAGTTGTTAGTTTGGAAGGGAAGCGGGTGGAGAAGCGTGGCCCCAAGGATAGGATCAGTACTGTGTCGGCCCCGGATGATGAGTCCAAGTCAAAGACAGCAGAAAGTGATCAAATCAAGCAGCTCGCTGCCGGCCTGCAGGAATTGACTGCCTGCGTTGCATCGCTCACAGTCAACGACTCCAAAGAGACAGCAGGAGAGGAAGACTTAGGAGCGAGGATGCCCCCCTTGCAGAGAAAAGGGAATTGGAAGTGAGTGTCAGCATCGTGTCAAGTGTGGTCGTAACAATCACATCGCTCGTGGGTGTCGGTCGGGAAACGGATCAGGGTTACCTCTGGGGGACAAGAAGTAACCCCTAGACAGAAACAGTCCCAAAATACGCATTTTCCAACCCCTCAGTATCTTCAATGGACCAGAATATGATCTGCCAAATAACCCCAAGAATGCACGATAAGCTTACTCGACGAGTGGGACAGAAGTGCCTTGTAAGCTGTACCACTGAGAGACAACCAGTTCAAGCTTTATGGGACACTGGGGCACACGTTTTGGTGATGTCAAAGAAGTGGCTTGAAGAAAACATTTCAGAAACACAACTGATGGATATCGGGCAGTTGACAACACCAGACTTTCAGCTAACCGCTGCAAATGGATTACCTGTTCCATGTGCTGGATGGGTAGCAGTGGGTGTGAAATTCACTGAACAATATCAAAATGAGAGTTCCTTGACTGTTCCTTTCCTTGTGACTCCCGATGATCTGCCGGAACAAGTTATTGGATACAACGTCATTGAAGAAGTAATTCATAGATCAAGTGACGATATAGCATTGCAAAAGTTATTGACGTCTTCCCTACCTAAATGAAAGAAAAGTCACACCAAAGCAGTCATCAATCTGATAAAGAGTAACGATCCTGAGGATTTCTGCCAGGTGAAGACTGGGAAGATGGCTATTCGTGTGCCATCAGGTGAAACGGTCGATGTCCACTGCAGAGTGCACACTGGTCCTGTCAGTGGGGTATAGTCACCCTCTTTGAACCCGAAACCAATGGCCCAGACACCACAGAGCCACTAGTTCTGGGGAAGTGTGTAGTGAACATTGGGAGAGGGTCATCGAGCCGAATCAATATTCCTGTGCATGATGCAACTACCAAGAGCATCACTATTGGGGGACGGACAACTTTAGGAAGACTCCGATTGGTGCAGACAGCCTGCACCGGAAAACTTCTGGTCCCTTCAGAAGACAGTACAAGACCAAACATGGAAACGGTACAGGCCAGTGTAGCCCAAATGACAACAATAAGTACTGACAGTCACCAAGATTGCCGGATTTGAACAATTTTCGGGTCTTTTGATGCATTATATGGAACCAGCTTTTGGCGGAAACTAGACCCGTAATGTGCGGAGAAAGCGGTAATTCCAGAAAAAGAGCAAGCAGCAGAACCAGAACTTCTGCCTTGTTTCGCGGATATTTTCCTGACTAAAACGAATATTGATATGAAATTTACCTTCATTTGTAGAAGAACATTTGATCTTTTATATGCTACCAAGACTGCTGGATTTGAAAAATTTTCAGGGCTTTCATAATACGATATATGGAGCCATATGAGGGCGGGAACAGGACAAATTATGTGCAGACCAAGCCTAAATGCCAGAAAAATAGCGAGGAGAGAGATAAAAAGGCTGCATTCTTTCGCAGGTTTTTCCTAATTCAAACGAATACGGATATGGAACTTACCTCATTGAATAGAGGGACATTCACCCTTTCAATTGCCACCAAGATGGCCAGATTAGACAATTTTCAGGTCTTCTATGATGCTCTAGGTGGAGGCATCGTTGAGCGGGAACACAACCTATAACGTGCAGACAAGAAGAAAATTGCACAAAGTAGCAAGTCATACTATCATCACTTTTGTCTTCTTTCGCGGATATTTTCCTAACTAAAACGAATATGATATGAAACTTAATTCAATTGATAGAGGGACATTTGCCCTTTCAGATGTCTGCAAGAGGTTTAGACAATTTTCAGGTTTTTTAATGATGCGATATATGGAGCCATGTTTGTGCGACCTGTAATGTGCAGACAAATAGAAAATCGAACAAAGCAACAAGTAGTAGGGTCAAAACATTTCTATTATTTTTCGAATATCTTTTGAACTAAAACGAATATGGATATGAAAATTACATCAATTTATAGTGAGACATTCGCCCTTTTAGATGCCACCAAAATGGCCAGATTTGGACAATTATTAGGTCTTTTATGATCCTATATACGGAGCCAAATTTGGGCAGGAACAGGATCGATAATGTGCCGACGAAGCGGGAATTCCTTCAAAATAGTGAGCAGACATTTCAAAACTACTGCCTTCGGTTTTGGATATTTTCCTATCTAAAACGAATATGGATACGAAACCTAAATCAATGGACAGAGGGACATTTGCAATATAGCCAGAAATTAGCAAGTAGTATGGTCAAAACTCTCTGTCTTCTTTGGCGGATATCTTTCTAATGAAAACGAATATGGATATGAAATTAACATCAATTTTTAGTGGGACATGCGCCCTTTCAGATGTTACCAAGGTGGCCCGATTTGGACAATTTCCATGTCTTTTATGATAAAACATATGAAGCAAACTTTGGGCGGGAACAGGACAAATAATGCGCACACGAAGCGGGAATTCCAGAAAAATAGCAAGCAGACTGATCAAAACTTTTGCCGTCTTTGTCACATAACTAATTTACAGGAATCTTTTATGGTACAATATATGGAGCCAACCTTAGGCAGGAAAAGTACAAATAATGTGCAGACGAAGCAGGAATTGCAGACAAACAGATCGCAGCAGAATCAGAACGCTTGCCTTCTTCATGGATATTTTCTCAACTAAAACGAATGTGGATATCAAACTTAAATCAATGGATAAAAAGACATTCGCCCTTTCAGATGCCACCAAGATGGCCAGATTTTGACAATATTCAGGTCTTTTATGATCCAAAACATGCACCCAATTTTGGGTGAGAACATGACAAATAATGTATGGACAAAGCGGGAATTCCAGAAAAATAGCGAGCAGCAGATTCAGAACTACTGCCTTGTTTCTTGGATATTTTCTTAACTGAAACAAGTATGGATTTAAAACTTACATCAATGGATAGTGTGACCTTCGCCCTTTCAGATGCCACTAAGATGGCCATATTTAGACAAACATCGCTCGAAGTAGCAAGAAGTACATTCGCCCTTTCAGATGCCTCCATGATGGCCAGCTGTGGACAATTTTCAGGTCTTTTATGATGCAATATATGGAGCCCTGTTTGCGCGTTAACACGACCTCTAATGTGCAGACAAATCCCACAAATTAGCAAGTAGTATGGTCAAAAAAGTCTCTGTCTTCTATGGCGGATATCTTTCTAACTAAAACGAATATTGATAGGAAACTTACATCAATTTATAGTGGGACAAAAATTGCAAGCAGTAGGGCAAGATCTCCTGCCTTTTTTGTTGGTTTTTTCTCACTGAACAAATATGGATATAAGACGTATATCAGTGGAGAGAAGGACATTCGTTTCTTCAGATGCCACCAGGATTGCCAGATTTGAACAATTTTTGGGTCTTTTATCCTCCAATGTAGGCCTATGTTGAGCCATCTTCGCGCAGGTAATATGACCATCTTTGGTCATGTTGGTCACCTGTCCCCCTATCCATTGTGGTAAGTTTCTAACGAGTAAACGTGGATGATATGGATGGGTGAAATGGAGTATTTGAGAAGGTTCTACACAAGGCAACGAGAGCATCAGCTGTAAAGATCGACATTGGCGAACCAACATGAATCGGAACAAGCAGACTTTATTTTAAATAAAAATGACGTTAATTATTGTGGCATTGAATTTATTGTATTAAACTATATTTTTGTAAGTCAATTGTCTGGAGCCAATTTTTTTAGGGGTGGCGTATGTTGTGGCGTTCTTACGTAATCAGATTGCCACCTAAAATTGTTCGCCGCGACATTAAAAACGAGCTGTGGCCTTCATTCAGTGCAGTTGGCTACAGGGCGTTGGCTCCATCACGTTGTCATGTACAGTCCTTTTCGTATTTTGTTGGAGGCCGGTGGCCTTATTAAATGTTCATGAGGGCAGACATTTTTATTTCTTTTGAGTTTTCTTCCGTGTTTCCGTTTGCCTCATCTCACCCTTTCCCCGAGCCGGTTCGTTGAGCTTCATATGATCTATATTTGATTTAGTTACTAGGAAATTTACAGCGAAAGAAAGCAGAAGAGCCTGTCCTACTGCTTGCTATTTTTTGCAAGTCTCCATTTGTCTACACACTACAGGTCCTCTTCCCGCGCAGAGATGGCTGTTCTTCCGGTGCACCGTGCAGGCGACATAGGCTGGCGACAACAGCCCAATAGCACTACGATTAGAGGGCGCTACATTCACAAGAGACGAACTACACGGTGCACTTCATTATACGAGATGTCATTCATTTCTGAAAAGGAGTCAAATTTGCTACCAACTTTTTTTCTTTCACTTGATATTCAATGAATTATGGTGCGGTGGTTTCAGGATAAACGAAGTGTAAATGGCATTTGTGTCCTCAAAATAACAATGACCGATGCAATTTAGGGTTGGTGACATGACTTTCGGTTTTACCTTTAGTACTGTTGAAAGGAATTGCCCAAAATTCAACGTTTCATATATTTTCACTCAGCATATTTCAAAGCTTGAGATAAGGGAAATCAATTTCATTTCTTACAGTTACGGAAAATGGACAAAAAATGAGTTTCTTGTACAGCTGATTTGATGACCTTTTTGAGGGATTTATGTATGCTTTCCACAGCATATGAATATCAAGATGATGTAATCTCTATGAAGCTGTCATTTGTGTGTTCCATATGCGCCACGAAAGCTAATTACTAGACCAGCTCGTTAGCTACCTAGATGCACAAGGTATTTTAAAAAAAAATATATGGACCCACAATGTGCTCAAGTAGCACACATTCTCCACTGAAGTTACCAGCAGTAGAGTGGCAGTCATCTTACTGTGTCAAACCCCCGTATGATGCAAGATAAGGGGCGATATGTTTGATATGTTTGATTGGAAACTCAGGCATTCTTTACAGGCTCCTAGGAGGGATGTGTTAGGGATCGGACATGGGCGGGCCCCATCGGCCCCATATCGTGCATGGTATCCAAACCCGAGCGAAATTTTAAGGCTTCAATTGTAAAGTTGAGAATTATGAATGTCCGCGGCGCGAAACTCACTCTTGTTTGCAGAGCATTTTCACGACGAGTCACACATATCAAAGTGTAGCATTTTTTCGGTTTCAATCACATTCATGTTGTTAGGGGTCAAACTGTTGATAAGTGCAGTCTGTGTTGTGAGGAAGAGACACAAATTACTGCCCCTAGTACACGTTCAAAATGTATTGACTGGAAAGGCCGAAAAGTAGATCAAGTAAGTTTTTGTTTTCACGAAGAGCCGCATATATTTGTTTAGGATTGCAAAGAAGGGCCAAAAAGCAGGAATTTGCGATTTTACGAATGGACCCACATCTTTACAAATTGATTTAGTCTAATTAACCCTTTAATAATTTGGATAGAGCAAAGGTTTACCTCTCAAAATATCATTTGAGGGTTTTTACTGCATAGATTTGTTCCATGTTGGTATTTTTCCACATTTGAATAAGTATAAGCTTGTCTGGCGTTTTCTTGAAAACCAAATTTTCTTTAAATCTGCATGTGTGTGTTTCCTCATGAACATGGTAACGGGTTTCCCTTCTACGTGGAAAACTGACAAGTGTAATTTATTGGATGAATTTCAATTATTGAGTCTTTATACCATAAAAAGTTAAACCATAGGAAATATTGAACTGGTCTGTAACAAAACAGTTTACTGATACACAGTTCATTTTGGAACTACAGAATTGGCTGCACAGTTTTAAAAACATATATACAGGGTTCAGTTTTGAAAATCACAGCTGTTTAGCGACCTATATGCTTACTCGAATGCAAAACAGTTTAAATATCAAATTACAATGCCACCATAATAAGCACGCCTTCTGCTGCCTGGTTAAAAATCAACTGAAAACCATAACGACAATGTTGCACAAATTGGCCCAATCAGATTTTCACATAAGGTGACGTTTTGTAATTATTTGCCCATATTTCAAAGACATTTAAGAGACCAATTGCGCCCGCTCAATCACGTGACCTTTAGTGGGCATCAACGTGTGCTTTGAATGTTGTTTACAAGCAATACAGCTTAGTTACGGTATAGTACAGCACATCAGTAGTCTAAGTACGGTACCAACGTTCGGTTTTATTCTTAGTAAATGATACTTATGAAACACTTTGCTTTTGGTGGACGCCGTATTTGTTGATATTTAATAACCACTCTCCGCCCTGAGCTGAAGTGCACCCCCGATAGGCCAAAGAAAGACATGTGGTTACAAGTGTTCTGCGTGTTACGCGTACTCAGCGTGCTCCGCGTTAAACGCGCATAATAGGCCTATACTTGCGCGCCTCATGGGTCAAGTTCGGGCGGCCTGTTCTTGACACGAGTTTTGCGTTCTCGCACTCGAACGGCAGACCATTACCCAAGAACACTATTCTCGGAACAGGTTGAGATTTTATTTTTCAGAAGAGAGAGAATTCAATGAGGACAAGCTAACATTTCTGTCCACAACAGTTCTCCAGAGTGTTCTCCGAAATGCATGTGTCGCAAAGCACAATGAAGCCTCCACAAAACCTTACATCCAGCCAGTTTTTGCTTGTTTGTTATGAACTGAACACAAAACCAATAATTTTTCAGTACACCAGAAGTTACCAATTTCCGAAACAAAGAACGCCAGACTGGAAAACAAGCACATTTGTTGACTTTTCTGTCATGTGCAGAAAAGTCCATTCCCGAATTGATTTCCAGTCTTTCTGCAAATTTCGGAAAAGACATGAGTCCTTTTGTTCCAACTATAGTGATATATAGCTGCTTCGGCCACCGGGTCCCTGCAGTTTGGGTCCCTGGCCGAAACAGTTTATTTTCCTGATTGTTAGTTCTTTTTTACTTCAAATCCCTGAAGACAACACGTGTTTTTGTAATATTTATTTATGTCCAGATTTCCTTCAAGCGATGCATATTACTTAGATATCATCCAAAGATGTAAAACTGAATTACAATGAGTCACGTGTGAGACCGACAATTGTTGATCGAAAGCGATATCGGAAATGACTCTTTGAAAAACGAAAGGGATGCTCTGCGCCTGAGGCGAAGCAGAGGGCGCTATGCGTAGCCCACGGTAAGAGCTGTTTGTAGAGTTGTAGAGAAAATTATGACATTGGGAGTGTAGATAATGCGGTTACAGCAGCTGTTCGACATTACGCTGATGGATGCCCAGAAGAGAGTGAACTTACGACCTGATGGCACGGCCAGGGAGAAGTAAGATAATAGCAACGTGATGTCGAGGCAGCCTCCACCCCCGCATTCGATTTCACGGAGGTCTGGTAACTGGTAAAAAATTACCATCTCACCCTTTAGCACGGACGGTGAGTGCTCCTTTCATCTCCCCCACCAAAACAACCATGCTACACCAACATTTCTGAGACACGAGGCTTTTCACAACCTTAATCCAGTTCCACATGGTGGAAAGATGAGTGCTTTCTGGGTTCTTGTATCATAACATTTGGAATGTTTTGTCTCCCTCCCCTTTAATTTTCTCTCTTCCCGATAAAACCACCTCTTGGACAGAGGCGTTGTCGTTCATATCATTTGGTAATGTGTCATCTTAAAATTTGAATGTGTCGTGTTATATCTTTGTTGGCACGAAGAACTTTTTTTTTCTTGCCGCGTTTTGTGTGTTTTTGTTTTTTCACTTCTTCACGCCCGTCAGCCATTTTTGTAAGCCACTGCACAATTAATAAAATACAGCAATCATCAGTTTCCAGGGGAAAGATAACTGCTATTCATCAATGAAATTACCAACAATGCTTCTGAATGGGACAGCTTGTGGTTTGCACGGAGTGTAATATATTTGCATTAATGACAACTTTCAAGCGTCTTCCGTAATTTAATCTGCTTCTAAATTTAGCTGCAGACAGCTCTTAATTCATGGTTTTGTTCAAATGTGTACACAGTAATGTGTGCCTTTATGGATTTTTAACGACTATTATTCGAAGCCCCATCCTTTGGAAGTGCCTCCAAAAATAGACGTTCAATTTGTTTGTTGTCGCTGATTATGAGGGTTTTTTGTTGCAAATGAGGAACCAAGAAACGGAATTTTATTTATTGTGCAATACTGGACTTCATACAACAGCCAATAACAATAGCAGGTGTTTCCATAACATCAAGCAGCGAAGCCAAATTATATAAATATGCTATTATACAATGTGCAGCGTTCTAACACGATAGAAGTTTGTTTTCTCCTAAACTACATTTTTTCCAATGAGGGAGTTCAAAGTATTCTGCACGAAGCAGAATTCGGCTCAAAAAGATTGGAACTTGTATTTGCAAATTGAACGCGTTTTTAAAATCGATTGAAAGAAATTCGTGGGCGTTTTCACAAAGTGGAGGAATCCGCGCACTGTGACTGAAAACACAGTTTTGGGAAAATCGCGTTTGAAGTTGGGCGCTTTTTAAAATTATGATTTTGCACGTTTTTCTGTAGAAAATGTGCAATATTTTCACATTACTTGGAAGATGAATTGTTAAATGATAGGTTTAGACATATAATTCGAGCATTCATTATTTAATTTAAGAACTAGTGTCTACGAAAATTATTCACCTGTTCGTGAAAACACAAAATCCAGAGGTCAATGGATTCGCCACCCTTCCACGGCGGTTTCGCCACCTTGTGAAAACGCACCCCCACTCATTGACGTTTTCACGAAGTGGCGAATAACCTCTATCACAGGTGTGCCTTCACAGAGCGCGCAAATATAGGATGACTTCGAAGTTATACACAAAGGGAAAACTATGTTGTTGTTTTCAACATGGCGCTGTCCGAGAGAGATCATCGTGTGTTTCCAGGCTCAATTTTGCATAGTCTGTACATTGTGGCATGGTGTTTTTGTAAGTTTGAAATAAAATATACTTGTGTCTCATTTGCTATGCTTTCTCTAGGAAAACTCGTACATGCTGTGGGTGACGGACAGCATTATTAATAATTTAACTTAAAGGAAATTAGGCTTAGGCCTAATACACTACCCAAAACCTAAGTAGCCTCGCAAAAGTGTATGCTAGCCTAGGCCTATTTTGTCATCTAAACAAAGGCTAGTCTCAAAGGTTTATAACAAAGGTTTATAACCTCAGCATTTTGTGGCTTATTCATAACATTGACATGATTGAGAGACTTGTTTATGCCATGCTATCCATACTCCTACAAAGAATTCTAGTTTAGGCTCCTCGCTCTGAGAACCAAGCCTTAGGTTTTATGCAGGGTTCATGACATCCGGTGATTTGTTAGTACATTTTCCAAATGTCATAAACTATAGGTAGCATGCTTAGGAGTATTATACCACTACAAAGGCACAGTTTCTCGTCTCGGACAATGGACGTTATTGCAACCCAAGGTCACAGCAAGGTGAAAGCACCTTTGACTTGTCACAATGTAGCAGTTTTCACCACACAGGTCACAAAATTCTCGGGTGTCACAGAGATTTGCATCTTATAACGGGACAAACCTGACCTTGGCTAGTTAAGAATAAAGCTGAAATAACTTTAAAATGTGGCATCAGTTCCTTCTTTGCACATTAACAGGAATGGCTAGGATAAGAGAGTGGAACATATTTTATACTAATACTGTCTCCCCTTAATAGGAAGAGCAGTTCTATTGCAACTTACATGTTCTGTTATAACAGGGAATGTTTAAAGGACTGACCTAAAGTCTTTTTTCTTTTTAATAATTTGCAGTCCTTTCATAGAAAGGTATTTTTGGCTTGTCCAAGTAAGCTTGCTAGAAAAAGCTCTAGTTGATTGTACCTGTTTAATCTCACTACAAGTAGTAGAAGCTTAGTAATGAACAATATTCACGAGACTCATAATTTCACAAATGGAAATATAACTTCTTATCACAGTTTGTTGTTATTTTCCTGTAGACTATAAGATTACATGAGCAACTTTCCAAAGTTTTCTACAGATAAATATATGTGGTAAAATACCCTGAGTCTTGAAAATAAAACTGTAATTGGATTGACAGAATCGTTGAACAATCGCAGGCAAGTTCCATTTGTATATATATTTGTCGTCATATTTTTTACTTGTACAGGATTCAGCTGGCTCCACAGCTCCAAGTCGAGTAGCTTTGGGTTCAAGGTGTCAAAGCTAACTTGAATTTTACAAGACTGCAAAGAATACGTAAGTGTTAGTCTTTCAAAGTAAACAAGTACTACTGGTCTAAAGTCTTAAATACAGTTTTTACTTAAACTAGAAGCCCCTTGCATTGAATTTAGTTTGTTCCGTTGTCAGTTTGTTTTTCAGATGAACTAATAATCATGCCAATTTGTTTTGGTTTTTTCCTTTTCCATCCGACACAGATTTGTCCAAACAAACATCGTTAAGATACTGCAGCATGAAGATCTACCGTGACTCAGACTAGCAACCCATGCCAAAGACAACCTGAAAGTATTGAAGATACATGTATTTATAAGGAGATATTTTGTGGGACTTACTGCCAAGCACTCAAAGCCCATTATGGAGTACTTGTTGTAGAATAATGCTAGAAGAAATTTGGTTGAGTTCCAGGGTTATTAAAAACAGGAAACTAATCAACATTGGACTCACTGCTGGGTGTTTTACATTTAAAATAATTGACTATGGGTTCCTGAATAATACATTCAACTCATGATACCTTCTAAATCATAGTTACTGCACTGTATTAACTTTTTACAACAAAGGTTATTTAACTTTATCAATGCTATCCATTTTCTTCCCTGTTAGGTTGCAGCCACACACTGCAAAGCCTCATGGACATTAACGGAAATTCATTACTACAAATACACCAGGGAGGGCTCCCAAAAGAGGTGCCTTTGTCTTCAGTAAATACAATAATTTAAATTCAATTATATAAACGTCTTTTACTTTAACTTTATATGTTTTTTTTTCTTGTGCATTTTTTCCACCTATTTTATATTCATCCAACTAGTTTACCTTCAACAAACTGTTAGTTTGTCTCGTGATAGTTTTGGAATCATTCTTTGAGTTGAGTATCACATGAATTTACTTGAAAAATTGCCACAGGCTCCTAAACTCGATATTATTGTGCGAATTTAAGTCAATTATTCCCCTGTGCTGACAATCACGTTACTACAACGAATTGGTTACATTATAAAGTGACTTTTGACATTACAATTTATACCATTGTGACAGAAAATGCAAATTTAACATGATTAGAATTTTGATGTATGAATATGTAATAAATACCTAAGAATGAATCATGTTTGTGCATAGTTTATGATGTTGCCGTGTGATTTTTTTCCTCTCCAACCTAATGTAGCTTTACGGTTTTCCCCATTGTCAAATTTAACATGATGGTTTTTGGGAGATCTTTCAAAGTGTGGATTTATACATAACATATACAGTGCCAAACTTGCCCCTTGGATCTTCATGGATTAAGTCCGAAGTGAAAAATACAACCAACCAGCCAGTAACAATAACGCATTTTCTAAATAGAAACCTGGAGGAGGAAGGTACAAATCAGAACAATTCATTGTTGCCAAGCATGCCCCTGCTCGGACAAAAATACACGAGAATAAAGTATCCAGGTACTGTTATTTGATTTTCAAGAACTTTTTTTTCTGCAAAAGTCTAAATAACAAAAATCCCACAGAAATGTCAACACTGCCCTCGGAAGGAAGGCAGAGCGGAGCTGAACTGCCATTCTATGCAAGTTCACGTGGCAACTCCATTATCCTCTCCATTTTGCGTTTTCACGAAGTGGCAAATCTTCGAATTTCAAAGGGCGCGCGCCCGGCGTATAGTTGACCTCTGGAAGTGGCGAATCCGGATTCGCCACTTCGTGGAAACCCTAATCTGCAATTGTGGCCGATTCGCAATTTTTCTAATTTACGAAACTAGCAAAAATACACATTTTGAGCTTTCAAACTTTGCAGGAAGCATATCAAATACAGTCAGAATATTTAAAAAAACGAAATTGGTAAAAAAACCCGATTTTGGACGGATTCGCCACTTCGTGAAAACCCAACGTAACCTAACGGCGCACACATTTTACCCGAAATCTCATTTCATCCGAATAGAATACCGAAGTAAATACGTCACGCGCACAATTAGTGTGTAAAAGGCATGAGCACGTGAACCAGCGCGTGAACCAACACGCGCGCGTACTCCATTCGTTTGCACCGCACTTTCTGGTTCAAAGTGACGTCACACTTTGACGTACTCTATTGAGAAAGCATCCAAATTTCAAAAGCATCCGCGTTTAAAAGCATCCAATCTTTTTTGACGGTGTTTAGCCCGAAGTTCCGAGCCTTTTTTGGACGAATCGGCTATTTTTGGCATCCACATGCGCAGGCAAACTCCTTCAGCGGTAGGAGATTGCCTGCGCATGCGCATGCAGAAAATAGCCGAATCATCCAAAAAGGTTCGGAATTTCGTGCTGAACACCTTCAAAAAGATTGGATGCTTTATAATTAAAAACGGATGCTTTTGAAATTTGGACACTTTCTCAATTCAGATCCTTTCTCAATTCAGATGGTTTCTCAATTCGGATGAAATGAGATTTTGGGTAAAATGCGTGGGTCGAATGACAACTTTCCGTTGGGAAAAGTGTTCCAATTTTCAAAATAAATTCGGAGTCAACAATTTTAATCCAATCTTATAAAATGTTTGGACTTTAAAAATTCGTTCCAATTTAAAAAAAAATGTTGGATTTGTAAAATCTTATTCGAATTTTGAAAAAGTTCACTCTGTACAAATTTATTCCAATCTAGAAAATTATGTTCCGTCTGTACAAATTCATTCGCCCCTTGAACATTCATTCCAATCTAAAAAAACATGTATTGCATCTTTAACATTCCGTTTGGTTTTTGAAAAATGCATTCCAAAAGTCAACAATAGGATCTTTTTTAAATGACATTCGTTTAAAATACATTGGATTTTTTAAACAGCACTTTCGATTTTGAAAAAAGGCATTCGATTGTGCAAAGACATATTCCAATCTTTTGGACCCGAAACGTCCTTCGTACTCTGCTTCTCGTATTTTTCTCACGTGCCTATTGTAACCTCCTCATGTTTACACCGTATATGATTACCTTCCGTTTTATTTACACCCTACAATTATTAGGATTATAGATTATGAACCACAACACTTCAAATATTTATATAGTAAGATAGTGAAATAAATCTATTGAAAACTTATAATTGATCTAGTTAAACAGTCCGTGTCAGCAGCCCAGTGACATAATAAACCATTCATTCCTATGGCACAAATTAGAACAATACGAATGATGACTGTGTAAACTAATACCCCCCTTGGTTTCAGCCCTAAACACACGTCAATGCTTGATCAAATTGGCTCATTATGCTATCCGAGGCTGAATCGGGCAAAGTCTCCCAGGAAAGGTTAGGTTTCTGTATAACACTCGGCAAAGTGATTGCTTTTAATTGAAACATGCATTTCTACATAGAATTGTTTTAAAAGAGTGCGCTTTATTGCACCAATGTGGCTCCGAGTCAGACTCCATGTTTTTCTCCACGTTTCACGCAGGACTCTTGAGTTTTCCATTTCAGTGAAACAACCGACGCCTTGGGATAATTCGGTGCAAGTTTTAAGTTTAAGACGATACGTACAAACATTTATATCACACAAAAGAAGGTTCTTTCATTTGCACGTGCTGTAAATCTACCAGAATATATAAAGGCCCTCTTCAAAAGACCTTCTGCTCTGATTTTACTGGCTTTTTCGTTTTTGTTGTTTTTTGTTTTGTTTTGTTTTTTTGTTTGTTTTTGTTTGTTTGTTTGTTTTTGTTTTGTTTGTTTTTTTGGTGAGCCGGAGAAGTTAATTTCCCAATATACCAAAAGCATATGTATATCCGAAAAGGAGGCCGTCAAATTGGAAACCAACTCCCTCTTTTCACCTCAGATGCTTCCACTGAATCACTGCGAACGAGCCAGTTCGACATCAAAGCAAGGTCATTCTGGAGCAAGTACGCGCACGAGGCCTTATAGGGCCATGCTGATAGGGCCGACTTCACACGAGCGGCCGAATGACCTCGGACGCACTTCATTTTGGGCACGCGCTTTCGGAATACCGACGCACATCGCATTGGAATCGCCTAAGGCCGTGTCCGAAACGGGCTTCCAGAGCTACGGCTAGGTCTATTGTCTGCGCGTCTCCACGCATTTCCAATGGAGTGAAGACCTAGCTCTAGACAAGAGATTCGGATGCAGTCTAAAATTCATTGTTTTAGTTTTACTTTACATATTTTAAGGTCGGGAAGAAGGGACACCAATCTAATATCTCCCATTTACAGGAGAAGTGACGAATAAAGAGAGCTTGTGTACATTTAACGCACGCGGCAGCCTTTTTGAAGCGTGCATGTATGTTTTTCCAGCAGTAAGTATACAAGCAATCAACTGGGGATCAACACCCTCTGCTCCTTGCCATTTTTTAGGAACCTACGTTTAAAGGCTGGAAGAAGACGCCCTAAAAGCAAAAACTATGTAGGGGTCTCATTTTGCATGTGCGGTAAAGATCAAAACACAGAGATTAAATGGCTTCACCAACGGCGACAACTACATGTAGTAACCCCCCTCCTCTTGCACAAATAATTTCCCACCCCCAAGCAACAACATTTTGGATCGGTCCCTAATTTGCACGTTTCATTTGAACCACGAATGCAAGATACTAGACCAGTTTCGTGCAAAAGCCGTACCCATAGTGGTCCCAGGTTCGAGGTTAGTCAACAACGTTGCCTGAGATTTTGCCAGATCTTGAGTCGGGGGAGGGGCCATATGGATTTTTTTTTAATTAAAAAATATACCCATTGTTTCATCCATACAAGTATCCTCATCGCCTTCATAAAGACGGTTGTTTTATTCCTAAAAGAAAATTAAAAATCAAAACAAATTGAAATGCGTCTTAGGATGAGAGAACTTGCCCCTCCTCCACAATATCCGCCACCGAACTACACCAGCTCTACCAGCCATGACTTGTCGCGCGGTCCAGGCGGCAGACGCGTACAGGCCCCCAGCTGCACAAGGAAAGGGCGCCGGAGCAAGGCTCCTTTGGTCAGAAGTGCACATCGCTGATTCACGAACGACTGGACAATAAAACGCAAGCGTTGCAGTCGCATCGCCAACAAAAAAATGAGCACTCCTGATTAACATGGCTCTTTTCAACCAATGAAGGGTGCTTCTGCTGAAGGCGGATAGCCTCAGCACTGTAACCTAGTTCCCGTTCCCTTACTTGTAAATACAATGAAAGGCAGTCAAAACTGCTGCCATTTTATGAAAAAAAAAACACTAAATGCAGGCTGTTCTTTTGTCCACCTAAAAGCGACGAGCACTTAAACGTATGGGCAGGGACACATTTTGATGGAAACATACACAGCTCCAACCTCTCGATTTCTTGGAGTCAAACTTCTCATCTGCGAAATTTCTTTTCTTGACAATATATCTCCCAAATGTTTTTCAAATAATGGGAACGCGCGCGTATAATCGCCTAAAAACATTTTTGTTCCCTTTAATGAGTAACACAGAGCCTTGGGATTTATCGGTAAACACAGAACCTTGGAATTTATCGGTAAAATTTCAATTGTGGAGTCATACTTATGATATCAGGACCACACGATATATCAGAATATCTGCATGCAGAAAAAATACCCTCTGTTTATATGTAGTTCATTTTACTAATTACAAACATTTACCGGCATTTTGATACATAGATCATCAGTGAAGTTTCACTGCTCTGTACAGACCCATGATGCTAAATCGAAAATACTTCGAATTTTACATCTCAGATTAATACCATGCTGCTATTATAAGGCCAGATTTATAACATTTGAAAGGGTCTAATCCTTTTGCTATATTCCATAGGCGTTTAATTGTAGATAATTGGATTTTAAAATGAACAGGTAAAAAACCAGCAAGCGTTCGAAGTTAAGAGCAGCGTAATTTAAGTGCACTGTATTTACTTCACGGATACACATTTTTGATCTTCGGTACTTTAGACATAACCGGGTAAAACTCAAAAATGTACATTTTGCTCTGTTGAACTGATTTTTAAAAGGAGTTCACTGAAAGAGAATGTTGAGCCGGTTGCAGGATTGTTTGTATCGCTCCCCATCCTCACTTCCTCCAAGACAAGACGGATTTCAGCCAGTCGGATGGTTCGGGTATCTGGGAGTAGCGGCAACGAAGGATGCTCCGAAGCACCCCTTTGAATTGAGGATGGTTGACTGTGTATATAATGGGGTTCACGCAGCTGTTAAAGATGGCGATAGCTGCTCCGTAGAGAGTGAATTTACGACTTGATGGCACGGCTATAGCTAGGAAAAAAGGCGAAACCAAGAGGACAAAGACGCAAAAGACCATGAAGAGATTCCTAGTGATCGCCAGCTGCTGACGGCTGATTGCGCGCCGGTTGCTTTTGGCAATGTCTGTGGTAGGACATCTCGATGATTCGGTCTCAATGGTAAAACTGACGGTCGACTCTGCAACCGCTGCCGCGTCACCTTGAGCCGGGCTGGCGTACTGATTGAGTCTCCTCTTCCGCTTCCTGAAGTGACGTTTGAGATGGATGTAAAGTGCCAAGTAGGAACCGACGATGATAAGCAAGGGGATTGGGTACATGCCAAGAGATTGAGCCAGGTTGTACTCTGCGGCACGGGGGTGTCCATCTTTATCTAAGCACGAGTAGTCCTGAGCATCGTAGCCCAAATCGCCGATGCCTAGAATTGGCGGCAAGAAGGAAACAACTGCTGGAATGACCCAGGTCATAGCGATGATGGAGGAGACTTTACCCGGCGAGTACCAACGGCTGTACGTTGCGGTGGTCTGGGTGATAAGTACGAAGCGATTGAACGCTATGGCCGCCAGTGAGTAAAGGCTTGTCCCATAACCGGTGGAAAGTTGCATAGCGGCGATTTTACACGGGACCTCGCTGGCTAACGGCCATGCACCGCGGCTGAGTAAGGCCACAGCCTGCCACGGACAGGACAGGCTGGTCCAGAAATCGGCCACGCTGAGGTTGACCACGAAAGCGTTGGTCACGGTGCGGAGCTTCTTGGATAGGATGACCGACAAGATCACGAGGCTGTTCCCCACCACTCCCAGGATGGCAACAATGATCCAGCAACAGCTGAAGCCAATGCGGGCCTGGTAGGGGTACAGCGACGGGCTTGCAGTCGCCGGTTCTTCAGTGGAAATAATATCAACGATCGAAGATGTCTCATTTACGCTTGCCACAGCCATAGCTGAAATGACTTCAGAGGAGTGAGATTCAATCTGAACAATATGCTACTGCAGTACCGATATTTGTATTTATAACAAACCCATGCACCGTGAGAGGAGGAAAGGAATTTATGATTATTTGCTTTATGCTCAGCCAACAGATCAGCTTGATGATGTTGTGGGCATGCCAGTGTATTAAAATGAGACGTCAACGTGTTATAAAGAGGCCGTTTAGAAACGCTAAGGGAGTAAATCCCGGGGGACGGAGGTATATTCCCCACGCACGCACACACTACTTTTTTAGGTGGGGGTGGGCTATTGAATCATTCCCCACCCGCTTTTTAAAATTAAAGCGAATTGTGAAGAATTTTTCAGACTTCCAACGACTAAAATGCATTCACAATCACTCAAAAACAGGCAAAACACTTTTTAAAGGTCATAAATATACCATTATGTATGCACAGTGCAGATGTACACCAATATCATGAACATCCATCATATAGAGTCATTATGGTGTCGTCCCGCCCACGCATCATTTAAGTGAGTACATAATAGTGTCAGGCAATCTGTAACATCTTATGCTGTCATTTTCTAAAAACAGAATTTTTTCCAAAGATCGGACGGACAAAACGTCTTCGGTAAGCCTAAACTCATTATTAAGTAAATAAATAGATACATGACGATAACTAACACGCAAAAGAAGAATTTGGACTGATTCAAAAAAAAGTTTCTGTACGAAGCTTAGGAAGTTTATCTCACGTGAATATATCATCTCGTTATCACCCCTTCGATAATGGTATGGTCCAATGTCCGTTCCTTCAGAGCTCCGTACCGAAGCCTGTTTTCTTTCTTTTTTTTTCTTTTTTTTTACAAAATCTTCCATTTTAGCTTTCTGTTTTTCCAATAACAGTAACTCTCATACCCAAAATGCAAGGATAGTTACCATATTGTTTATTTATGAAGTGATTATGATGGGCACTGACGGCGTGTGGGCGGTTTTTGACCGACGTACGTATGTTCATGGAGAGCGAACAATGATTATGTGGTCCATCATGCACGTGTACATGTCCATACATGCACATGTACAGCGTACCTGTGGCCGCGCAGTGACCGTGGTGACTGCAGTCACTTCACCGCCAGATAAAAGGTTGTTTATTCGACAAATTCTCAGCATTGCATTGTTGAAGAGGAAACACAAACTCGAAGGTAAATTTGCCAACAACTAGTACTAAACGAAGCCATGGAAAATGCATTTTTAGGGCCATAGTCGGTCTGCAGGTCGACATCACCTGTGCATGTGCATTGTATAGGCACTCAGGAACGTTCTGTGGCACATGGATTTTTCAGAGACAAGTTAAACGCGCGAGTTGCGCTTTTTCTTGATTTTTCTAAAAGCAGTGATTTAAAAGAATGGATCAAATTTGGGGAATATGATACACAGTAAATCAAAACCCCCAAAATGGGCCTAGTTTGACAATTGCAACAAATGCAAATCCTAAACACTACCCTTAAGGGAGGATCTTGGAATTTTTGAGTTTACGCTCAAACCGAAGCACTCATTGGCTCGTTTTCTACTTTACAGATTAACGCCGAGCCTCAATTTTGTCAATGCAGAGTGACTGACATGACCGACAACGCCTGAATCCAAAAACGTTTCTTTCGAGTAATCTAGCAGTGAAGTGGGAAGTACATATTTTTCAATTGTTTGTTTCTCTAAATGTAAAAAGAAAAAATCCTGTGTGTCACGTGCCATTGTGTGTTATTAAAAGTAGGGGGCCTGTATCTTGAAAAAAAATGAAATAGCCTCCAAGCCAAACATGGCTGCTCTGGTGACCCCTGAGATGTTGTGCCATTAATTAAATTTGATTGTGGGTGATACCTGACCCAAGATTTGATCACGAGACCTCAGGAATCTTCAGGTCAAAACCTGGACTACCGATGCTTTTCAGTTTGGGCATGCACTGCCAAAATTGCCATATCAGCTCCTTGTTTTTATTCCAATTACCTTTGCAAATGAATTGAAGATCTAATTGTATAGAGAGGCTGCCACCATAGAAGCAGACTGTATCACTGCCTTTATATGTAATCGTTATGGAAACCAATTTTTCAGAAATTGAAGTGTGGCAGTGGACAATTACATGTATTTCTAGCGGCCCGAGCATTATGCGTCTGTGATCAGCCCAACCAAAGACATAAACGCAACGACCGCCAGATCGTATTAGCAAACTATAATGAACACTTTGTGATCTGCACAGCGCCCGATTTAAATCAAAACATTGGGCAAATTCTCCCTCGGTGCATGGTTAAGGCAAGCGTTGAACACGTTGAGATCTTGCGCCTAAGGAACTTGCCAAGAGACAATCCCGGAAGAGATCGCTTGATCCATCCGCAACAGTTACCTATCTTGTGCGCAGCCGGACCAGTGCCTGAGCTTTTGGACTGCACTTCCATGTGCGTTGGCACTGAAGCGACATCTTTGCTACACGAAGGACTACACTAGTAATTCAAGAAAAGCTTTCTGAAGTTGCTGAATTAAATATATTCTTGGTTACGTGTTTCAAATAGTAAAAAATACTTTCTTTGTTCTTCACTGCGAGGCATCAAGTTAATCGAAGCTATAAATCAAAATACAATGAACGAAACTGGATACCCCCCCCGAATGACTTTGCGCGCACACACACCTGCATGTCGCTTTAATGAAAAGGACCCCCCCTTCCCCATTGAAAGACAGAAAAACAGTAAGGCCGGCCAATGGACTAATCTCCCTTAAGGGTCATCGCTACAAAACTCCAAAGAAAGTACGATTTTTCTATCTCCGATTGAAATCGGACAGAGGAATAACAATGTGCGCTTGTGCATTAAATTACGATTGAAAGTCTCAAATGTTTCTGTCGAGAAGAAAATAAACAGCTGTAAAACATTGCAAACGTTTGCCAACTGAGGGCGGTAGAGACGAGCAAACCACCATACAAGCTCTTAACTAATGTCATCAGATGATTTTTGGCATTCTATTTCAAATCTATTGACTTGAAGTTCGTTTCTTTCTTTGAGTTTCTTCACAAAATGTACGCGGAGCTTGAAAACACAGATCCCCCCTCCAAAAAAGTAATGACGTGTTACTAATGTGTTAAGGAAAACGTGCGCTCAACGCAAATAAAATTATGTACTGAGTCCGTTTACGTTGTAAAGCTTTCTGTCAAGCAGCAAACTTAAGAAATTCCTCGTTTCCATTTAAGTTGGGAAACTTCAAGTGAGGAAAATATTGCTAGGAGTTTGCGACAGAGGTATAAGAAACCATTTATGGAGCGCTGCAGGAAACAGGGATATAGCCACGAGTCCCTCGGATGTCGATACACAATATCGCACATCACGTGCAGTCATTATTATTCAATTTTTACCGTTAATTTGACCGATTCGAGGAACTGGACATTAACCCTAACCCTCCTCAATCCTCCAACAGGTGAAGGATTGAGGAGGGTTAGGGTTAAACAAAAAGGACAGCTGTATAGCTACAGGACTGAAAAAATCTTTGCCGAAAGACACGTGACGCACATATAAAAAACATACTGTTCTCACACCACTATGATTATGTTTGATGTAGAAAACAGCCTATATCGGGCATCAATCATTTCTGAATGTGGGTTTATCAACAGCTGGAGTTTTTGTTGTTTTTTTATCTCGCTTAAACCCATTAGAATAGGCTTTGTGATGTGACTGAACACGAGCATGCATGATGACACGTATTTACAAATCTGGGTCGCACATACTCGATAATTTAGACATACAACTGCAGTTTTTTTCTGCAACATTCTGTTTTTTGTTTTGTTTTGTTTTGTTTTTGTTTTGTATGTTTTTTTAATTCTTCCGTCTACACCTGACTTTCACTCTACTGTTTTAAAATAAAAACAACTTAACTTACAGACGGTACGGCTATTTCCCTATGTACCTCTTCCTAAACAGCCATGTTAAGGTGAGTATTTGTACACTTGAATTGTTTTCTTTCTACAAAGTCTTCGAGGAAACAGGTTCTACACACTTCCTCGCAATAGCACCGTGTGTACTACAACGGCCTGATCGATCTTCCTTGTCACGCGATCAAACTTGGTTCCCTTGACCCTCGCCCACAGTAAAGCCATATTTTAGTCACTGCTCGTCCTTGGTACCTTCTGTCTCTCAGATCGACTTGTTGATTGACATTTACGGTTTTGTTGTCTTTGTTACAATGTTGTATTACCAGGTGAAACGTTCCATAACTTTTAATTTCGCAATAAAAAAATACAGATACCTGGCTTGATGGGGTAAGGGATATTGCTGGTGTTATCGAGCGAAGTACCTCAACTCAAAGTTTCTTTTTATTTACTGTAACTTTTATATTTACAATGATCTTGAGGTAGTCCCTTTAGCCTGAACATTTGCTTTTCAATGTTAATTATGTAGAAAGTGGACTGAAAATAATGATTGGAATAATTCTTCATTCTCGTCCATTTCGAGTTATCATTGTAAGCTGTGCGCTTCGGACAATACGAACATCTAATCACTTTCTACATTGTTTCGAAGAAATTATTTACATATATATCAAGACGAAACTGGGCAGAAGCCATTTACAAGATTAGTTCGTCAAGGATCAGTACCAGAGAAAATTCATTTACGCACGATGCTTTGAAATGTTAAAGAGGCGTCTATAATTTTGATGCCGTTTAGTTCTAATATTACAGCATGAGTCAGTCTCCACAAACACTGCGTGTGCATTAAGCCTGTCTCCATGAGCTTGTGCACTCAGCTCAACACTATGTACACGCCTGGATCAATCCTAGTGATATCCCTGTTCCTATCGGTTCCGAGACAGGACAGATTTCAACCAGTCGGACGGCTCGGGTATCTGCGAGTAGCGGCACCGAAGGATGCTCCGGAGCACCCCCTTGAAGTGAGGATGGTTGACCGTGTAGATGATGGGGTTCACGCAGCTGTTCAAGATGCTGATGGTTGCTCCGTAGAGAGCGAACTTGCGACTTGATGGCACGGCCAGGGAGATGAAATAAGGTGAGATCAAGACGAAAAAGACACAGAAGACCATGAAGAGGTTCTTGGTGATCGCCAGCTGCTGACGGCTGATTGTGCGCTGTTTCATTCTGGCCATATCAAGGGTGGCCATGGAGGTGGACTCGGTCACAATGGTAAAACTGACTGTCGACACCGCAACTCCTGATTCATCGTTCTGAGGCCGGTTATCGTATCGTGTGTGTCTCCTCTTCTGCTTCCTGAAGTGACGTTTGAGATGGATGTACAGTGCCAAGTACGAACTGACAATGACAAGCATGGGGATGGGGTACAGGCCAAGAGATTGAGCCAGATTGTAGTCTGAGCCACGGGCGTGTCCATCCTTGTCGGAGCATGTGTTGTCTGTAGGATCATAACCAAACGTGCCGATACCAATAATTGGTGGCAAGAAGAAGACAACTGATGGAATGACCCAGGTCAAGGCGATCATGAAGGAGACTTTCCCCGGGGAGTACCAACGCCTGTACGTTGTGGTGGTCCGGGTGATAAGCATAAAGCGATTGAACGCTATGGCTGACAGTGAGTAAATGCTCGCACCCAGACCGGTGTAAAACTGCACAGCGGCGATGTAGCACGGAACCTCGGTGGATAACGGCCAGGCACCGGGGCTGAGTATGGCCACAACCTGCCACGGATAAGACAGACTGGTCCAGAAATCGGCCATGCTAAGGTTGACCACGAAGGCGTTGGTCACGGTGCGGAGCTTCTTGGACACGATGACCGACAAGATCACGAGGCTGTTCCCCACCAGTCCCAGAACCGCAGCTGCTACCCATACACAAGAAACTCCGATGCGGGCCTCGTACGGATAGAGGGACGGACTAGCGGTCGCCATTTCAACGGTGGTGTTATTGTCCGTAACTGAAGATGTTGTATTGATGATTACCATTGCCATGTTGGAATTAAATGAGAGGAGTGAAGATTCAATTAGAACAGCATGTCATTATATGTGTGCACAATAGATCAATGTACACTACAAGGATGGCTGTTGGCAAATGTTGTCATGCATTGGGTGCTCTGCTAATAGCTTCTCCCACTTAGCAATTGTGATGGTACGCCGACATAATAAATGAACAGTAATTGTCGCAGAGTGACACCTTCACCACACCTTTGTCAGGAAATGAAAGGACATGCGTTTTCGGTTTCCTTTTGTTTGTGAGTGGCGTTTTCCTGTGAGCATCATAAATTATTTCATTTTCAGCACATGCAAATGTCCCTGTAGCCTCGCCCTCATATTTCACAAGTCCGCTTTCCACTGAAACAGTGTGTACATTATGGACAATCAGCTCCATATTTTACTCCGTGATACCCTTGGCAGGGAATAACCAGTAGTTGACATGAGGTGACGGACGATTATTTCTCCTAATATCACGCACGATGGAGCAATACAAATCCGGCGGTCGGGTATACCCATACGTATCGTGAGGTTTTATCTCAAACCCCTTCGCGGGTATGATGTCGGGTGGTTTGGCCACGATTTTTAAGCACCACGATGGGGGAATTTCGTCACTAAAACACCACTTCATGGTAAAGCACACTTTATGGTAACGGCTGCCACAGCCCCCCCCCCCGCATTTTTCTTTTTTTCCTTTTTTTTTTTTTTTTAAGATGAGAGGCCTCACATCTTGGGTAAGGAGCAGCCAAAAGGAAATGATAGTCATTGGTAAGCTCAAGATAGTAAGTAAACGTTATCTCTTGCAGTTCCACATCAGACAGACACAAGACGTCATGCATTTTGAGTAAGACTGTTGCGTACCATTACAAGACACGTAAGCTTCCTTTTGACGTTGGTGAAATTGGTTCCCATGATCCTGACGCACAAAAGAACTGTTGTAGTGGGCTCCTGTTTATACCTGGCATCCAACAGCTCGTAGATCGACGTGTCAACACGGGCGATTCACCCTTTCCAAACGCGCATTGGATCGACAGGTTTGGCGCATTGTGATTGGCCAATGCGTTGCAAACTCTTGGAGGCGCGCTATTGTGAAACGCCCGCATTGGAACCTGCAGTTATCTTGTTCCTGGTTAAACCATTTTTTCTTTTTTTTACCGGGCTAAACACCCCACAACCACAGCTTTAATTTTACACACAGTTAAAAAAAGTGAACTACTGACGGCCGGCTGGGTCGATGGATGTGTACGGGACGGTGGATGAAGTGGATGTTAACGGGCAAAGCACGTGTTCCTCAAGCCAAACTTTCATGTTACTTACAACAACTATAAGACCACCTTACTGTGCGTATATGGGACTTTCCCAGATGGAATGAAAGTGAGTAGTTGTTAGACTGATATTTCATTCTCATATATTTCAAAATTATCACTGGTTCATATGGATGTAATATCTAAATAGAGCCCTGGCGATTGATTAGTTTGTTAGTGTCAACACATGTCCGCGTGATGGTTTAAAGTTTTATACAAGCGGCTATGAGTCTCTAGCTGAACCAAGAGAGGGCGTAATTCTCTTTGCGCAAACTCGATAAAAGGTTTTGAACTATAAAATTGATTGTAAAAGCAAAACTGTTGTACAGACATCCCATAAATAGGGATTAAACAGTTTTGACAACAGCAAGGGGCGTCATAAATTATATATATATAAAACACAAAAAAGAACAAATTTCACCATGTAAAGGGTTTTCCCAGATCAGATCACAAATTCAGTTATTTTAGATTTCCAGTGATTTTCAGCAACTTATGAAAAATACGAGCTGTGTTTTGTCCAGTATTCCTGACCGAAATAGGAAGCATTACATACCAGAAAAGTCCTTAAATTCTAAAAACAAAGTCTGCAAGCGAAATCCACGGCAGTTTCCAAAGACACAAAGGTTCCGTGCACTTACAACAGACTGCATGTGTGCCACTATAACACGAGAAGTTCCTTGTCGGTGTCGAACTTCTTGTTTGCATGACCCTTGCACATATATGAGCGAGTTAGTTCCTGCAGTTAGTTAGAGCAGTTAGTTCCTGTTAGTGGAGTTCGACAGCTGTCAAACTGACGTGTTGACGGCACTAAGGCTTACTGTTCTGTGGATTTTCTTTTCGTTTTGTTTAACCGGACCTGAATGCCCAAGTGGGAAAACTGTAATTTTACACTCAGATTAAAAGATTAGTTACAATTGACCGGGTGAGTCGATGGAGTGTGAGGAATTGCGGATGCAGGCAGAGGGTTTTGTTTTTGTTTTGTTTTTGTTTTTTTCAAAGTACATCTTCCTCAAATCTTTTCCTTAAATTTTACTGACATTAACGACAAGGCCATCTTTAAAGGCTTACATGTGACTTTCCCTTCGTAATATTGAAATTTACTCACCTATGACACCCGATCCGACAACCCACCGCTACTTGTAAGTGATGCTAAAGAACTGTGATGCTACCATGTTTTCGTATGATGAATACAGTAGGCAAACTTGTAAGTAAGGCTAGTCAGCTTCACAAAAATTTGTAAGTAGAAGCCTCGAACAGGCCTCACTTATAGGTTTACCCACTGTATTGCATCATACGATAATAAATTAGCATTATGGTTAGAGCATGGCTATTTTGCTGCACAGCCCTCGCTTATATTTTAGCGGTGGGTAGTTGGATCGGGTGCCTAAGAAATTTCCAAAAAACTCGGTATGCATATAAAGCCTGTTAAAAACCAAAACTTGCCGTGGCGATAAAAGACTAGCTCGTTTGGGATCAATGCACAAGAATGCTCATACATTATACGAGTAACGTTTCGAAACAGCTAGTAAGCGCCTGCAGGCGTACCAGTTTGATTAACCCTTAAGTTCTAAGACGAATAGCATAATCAATCTCGGATGTCACCGAATGTAATTTTGCACGATTAATTATAATTTTGTCTGTCTCTGGAAGCTTTACACACCACTTCTTCGCCACACTCAGCTTAAGAACACATTCGTTTCGTTTCCAAGACGAGACAGATTTTCCAACCTGTTAGATGGCTGGGGGATCTGCGAGTGGTGTAACTACGGATGCTCCGAAGCACCCCCTTGAAGGGAGAATAGTTGGCCGTGTATATGATGGGGTTCTCTGCTGCTATTCCGGATGCAGATTGTCAGGACGCAGAAAGTGAACTTATAACCGTTGCCAGGGAGACAAAGTGTAGAGAAATCAACAGGAGGGAGATGTAGAAGGCCATGAAAAGGTTCTTGGTGATTGCAAGCTGCTGACAGCTGATTGCCCGTCGTTTGTTGCTGGTCACTTCGTTTTGATGCGCTGTTGAGGACAGCTTTCTACGATGAAAGCACTGACGGTCGACTCTCCAACTGGTGAATGATCATTTCGAGGTGGGGTGTCCTGTAGCTCGTCTCTTCTCATCTGCTTCCTGGGTTAATGATATTTGGGTTGGATGTACAGTGCCGTCTGATCCCATTCAAAAATTTTGGGACTCTTTTACAAAACTCGATTGGCAGAAGAATCACGTAGTCTGGATTGGAGGTGACTTCAATGTCCCTGATGTCAACTGGAGACTATCTTGTCGTAAGTCTAACACTGATGGCAATTATCAAGCTGAATTAACTAATGAACTCTTAACTCTACTAGAGGACTTTTCTCTTGTTCAACTCAACTTGCATATAAACCTAAACATTATCAGCAAACAAGATCATCCAGTGTGCAGAATATCCTCAATCTGTTGTATCTTTCAAACCCAAGCTGCTTTCACCCCAAGACTGAGCCTGGTATATCCGATCACTTCAAAATCATTGCAGATACTGAGGCTAGGCCTTGTGTCCAGAAAAGAGGTCGCAGAAACATGTACCATTTGGCATACTGCGACCACCGATGACTGAAAAGACGGCTTGAGCCAGTTCAGGACAAAGTTTGAGGAGAACTGTAGTCATAAATCAATTGATGAAAACTGAAAACTTTGTGCACTGCAAGATACATGTGCCTTCTTCTATGAAGTCTTCTAGGTTGTATCTCCCTAGGCTTACCCGACCACTCAGTTGCATGATATAAAAGAAAAATAAGGCTTAAAAAGAAAAATAAGGCTTAAAACCTTCTAACTCTGACTGGCAGTAGAAACATGATAGAGCACTCAAGAAACAGGTTCAACGCAATAGCCGAAATTAAGGCTTAACAGGGGTATCTCTCGACAACCATTTTTGAATCAATGCAGTCAAATGTTAAGAAGTTTCGGTCGTTCATAAAATATCGAAGACGGGATAAATGTGGCATTACTACACTTTGGAGAAATGCCACATTGGTTGGCAACGCATTCGACAGAGCTGAGGCACTTAATAGTATTAAAACAGTACAAGTCTACCTCCAACAGGGAAGACACCTCTAATATCCCTTCTTTCGGAAAGAGCCCTTTTCCAGCTGTGTCAAACCTTACAATCGATACTGGTGGTGTTGTAAAGCTACTGCGGGAGATCAACGTTAATAAAGCTCCTGGACCAGATGAAGTCAAGCCCCATGTTTTAAAGTTGTGTGCAGAGGACATAACTCCAGTTCTTCCGATCTTTTTGCATTTTGCAGTATTGAAACAGGGAAACTTCCTAGAGATTGGCGATGTGCTAACATCTCTGCATTGTATAAAAAGGGGACCGGTATAGTAGGATAGATCCAGTCAATTATAGACCTGTCTCTCTCACTTCAGAGGTTTGCAAGTTACTCAAACACATTATCTTCTGCCATGTCATGAATAATCTTGAGAGGTTCAACACCCTGAGCGATCACCAGCTTGGCTTTATATCACGCTGTTCCTGTGAAACTCAACTTTTGTCTACCATTCATCAATTCTTTAGTGAAGTACACAAAGTACGGTACCCAACAAACGCTTACTCTATAAGTTAGATTTTTATGGAATACGTGTTGCACTACTTTCTTGGATGTCCGATTTCTTCACCAAACGTAAACAAACTGTTGTCTTCCAAGGTAAATCATCAAAATCAGTCTACGTAGCCTCAGGTGTTCCACAATGTATAGTGCTGGGGCCCTTCTCTTCTTATGTTACATAAACAACCTTCCCGGGCGTATTTCTTCAAAAGTGTGCCTTTTTGCAGATGGCTGATTACTCTATCGTCCCATTGACAATAACAACGACGGTACTGCTCTCCAGAAAGATCTCCGTAAAGTAGAGAAGTGGGAAGAGCTGAATATTACGCCTGATAAGTGTTGTGTTATGCGGTTTACAAGAATACGGTCACCAACTCATTACAGGTATTCACTGTCTGGACCTAGGCTTTCTGAAACATCATCATAAAATAGCCTGGTGTCACTCTTTCATCATTGTCATTATAGATATCATTTGCAGTTTAAGCCAATAGTGTGATCGGTTTGTTCGTAGAAACCTGTGCAATGCTCCATTTCTTGTAAAAACTCAGGCCTTTAAGAGCCTGGTACGACCACACAGAGTATCTCTGTATGGGCTCCCTGTACAAAGAAAGTCGTAGACAAGATTGAGGCTGTTCAGCGCAGAGCTTCTATAAGCAAAAACTTCGATAGGCAAAATAAGGGATTTCAAAAAAGCATTGCAAAGTTATCTGCAGTTGGAATGAACACCCCCCCTTCCCGAACCGTTCTGAGTGATGCTCAAGTTGAGCTTTTCAGAGTATTCAACCAGATCCAGTGCCACTCAGGAACTGATGATGATAAGTATGGGGATCGAGTAGAGGCCAAATGATTGAGCGGGGTTGTATTCTGCGCCTTACGGGTGTGGATTGTTGTCGGAGATCGTAAGCCAAGCGTGCCGATGCCGATGATTGGCAGCAAGAAGACAACTGATGGAAGGGCCCAGGCTGCGGCGATCATGACGGAGACTTTGACAGGGAAGTACCAACGGCTGCAGGGCTGTGCGTTGCTGTAAGGGCGACTGGCATGAAGAGATAACGCTATGGCAGCCAGTGAGTACAGACTTGCTCCAAGACCGGTGTAAAACTGTAAAAACCGCAGCGGCCCTGCACCATGGCTGAGAAAGGCCACGGCCTGCCAAGACATGTTAGTCCAGTCAGCCATGCCGAGGTTGGCCATAAGACGTTGGTCACGATGTGGAGTCTCTTGGATGACCGACATGATCACGGTTTTCCACCCGTGACCAAAACACATGAAAGTCCGACGCAAGTCTCGCACAAGTAAAGAAACGGTCCATCGGTCGCCGGTTCTTCGGTGGTGTTAATGTCCATGAACGAAGATGTGTTATTTATGCTTACCACAGCCATGTCGAAAGTAGTTGAGAAAGTGAATTCTAATCAGAGCTACAGGTCCGTAAATGTTAATTTTAATTAGCAGATCCATGAACGCCATCAGGTAGTAATGTTCATTGATTTGCCCTGCTATAATCCATGGGACCGTCGATGCTTTGTCAAAGCACGCCCCCTCTTTGTTCCCTCTAAAAGCTCCACCTGATGATGTTAACCATATAGACCTTTATCACCCACTTGACTAGATTGCGCTAAATATAAACAACACCACCACGTGTGGACCACCATGGCCACGGTAATCGCAAATATTCCTATGGGGAGCTTCAACCACGTACAAGCGCACGTGAGAACTATGCATGCTTGACTAGTTTATCTTGAATAAGTAGATTACCATCACAACCCTGTCCACTCATTACCATCACAACACATCGTGGTCCAGCACGATTGTGCCATGCGTTAACACGTTCTCAGAAGGATAGAGGGATTTCACATTCGCGCCGTCTGCGCATATCTGCATCGATAACCGACGCTCTCTGTGTTGAACTTCGTCGCGCGCGCCCGCGGAGTCCACACACTACGTCGGGTATCCGGTTCGTAAGTGTGACGCCACTTCAGTTTAAACCACGGGCACTGCACAAGATACACGACCATTGCAGGTACGTTAGTACGCGGTCATTTGTCGTTATTTTTTCTTTTGATTGTACTCGTCGAATCATCGTGAAAGACTCTTCCACAAACATTTTTAGCCTGAAAAGTCTGAATTTAACATACCTTGATGTATTTTGTGTCTTTCAGTCGTCTGACCGTATTAAGAATTGAAGCTGACACATACAGCCTCGTTTTCAAACACGGAAGTGCGCAGATCGACGCGAAGAGCGTGGTATTGGGATCCCTCTATTGGCTGAATAAACCTGTAGCGCATTCGTTGGAAAAATTTAAAATAACACAAACGGCCTCTGAGATACCGTGGAGACTTTCAGCAACGCATAACCTCTGTATGCCAATATACATTAAAATGAAAAGTGCTATATTCCACAGTGACACGTTTTAATACCACCTTCGACAATTGAAGTTTTACTTTATCTACATGTTCTGTGGGTGGCATTTATTGAGACTGGATCTAATTAGCAAGTGAATGTTTGTGGTAAAAAAATACCCTTACTTTTCATCTGCATGAGATACAAGTGCACTGATACCCAAACAGATGAAGGCAATTTTTGTGGTACATGCGATACACAGTTTAAAATTTCGTATGATATTTCTATTAGACCATCCTAAAGTGTTGATAAAATGTCTACATATCATAATATAAAATGGGCTTAAATGATGCCCTTTGTAATACTTTAAACCAGGAAACGAGGCTCACTTGATGTTTGTGCTACGTCAATATCAATGTTGATGATTAACGATGCCTTTAATTGTTAACCGTTGAAGAGTTTTTTCCTAAACTGAAATGTGCTCTTAAATAGATAAATGCTAAGAAACACACCTTCCATGCTCGTGCAGCATACTGCGTCTCAATGTGAAAGTGTCAAGCGAACCAAGTCGGCCCAGTTATAATGCATCTCCAGTAATTTATTTACATCCAACCATAAACACAATGCAATTCATATGCCACGTCCATTAGAGGAGATAGAAGTGATTATGTGAAGGAAAAACAAGAGGAAAACAGAAATGTCAAGCTTGTTAATCTATCAGCTGTTTTCGTTGTCCCGTTCCTCGGGCTGCCTGGCGTCTTTTGTGGAGTGGGTTTGGGGGTTGGGTGGGGGTGGTCATGCCTTTCATGATCCTATTTTTAACTTTGTCAAGTATTTCTCAGATGGTGGGGATTTTAATTGTCACTTCAAAAGTGACGAGCCTTGTGTTCTAGATTTGACAGCCCGAGGGATGGGGATCAACTGGCAATTCTCAACAGACAAACACCCGATTTCATTAACCTCAAAAGAGTCCTAGTTTTTCAGACCATCTCGCGGGGGGGGCGATACCGAACATATAAACTCGGCTGTCCCACACCTGATCTTCTGAAAACGGAATATGCTTGTAAAGACTCTCATTATAAGCACATCTATGAAGTTCCAGTTCCATCAGATATTGGACTTTCATGTTAAGATCGTGTGTTAAGGCCGCGGGCATGCGGGTCCACTTGTATTAAGCACGCTTGCACGCATGTGGAAGAAGTGAACATTTTGTGTGACCTGTCTCGGGTAGAAAAGGCATTTGGCGAGAACAATGTGTCCGATTATTACAAAATTGGTGTCACAAAGGCTACATGACATCACTCGAAATCTACTCACATCTCGTGGTGGAAAAATGCACTGATATCGGAGAAACTGTCGAGGGTGGAATCGATTCTGCCTCCGGCACTCTTGCGATTAAAAAAATCGTCGGAATCAGTTGTTATTTTTTTACCCAATAAAGACAAGGCGAGGGTCCAGCGTGTACGGGCGTGTAAAGATATTAATATGCACACTTCCAAGATCCGCATGATGGGAATCTATCAAGTGAGAACTTGACTAGTTCCTGCTTTCGATCACCGCGGCAAAAAAATATGAGACAACCTCAGAATCCCGGCAGTACATGAAAAATGCGAACAGGACTCTAATCTTGGCATTCGGGAAAATTCCATGGGCAAATCTTATCGTAGTTTTCCATGGAGGGGCCAGGTGTCATATTTTCCACCTTTTATGAAGTAAGCTGTAGCGTATACTATTACACTAACTTCCATCTTATCGTTAAATTTGGTTGATAACGTCAGCTTGGAAGGAAGGGAACATTTAATATTAGTTTCTGTGTTTGGTACTTCCTTGAAACCCGATAGCTCTCGGATCGATGTTTCGATTTCCATTTACAATTCTTTTTTGTTTATGTTTCGACTTTGCTTTACCGGAGCAAAACCTCCATCAAGAAAATGTAGTTTTTACACACCACTCAACAGATGAATTGAAAATAAACTGAGAGGGCGGATGGGGGTGAAGTGTTATGTACAAGGTGAACTGTCGCCAAACTAAATTAAATTGTATTTATGCGAGGTTGCCTTATACGTTGTTGGAAGCCAAGGAAAGTTTGGTTTAAATAAATAATTAAAGTTCATTCTCGGGAAGGGCTGATCATGAACCAACTTTATATGGGGGGCAGCGCTAAATACATATAATTGGGGCTTTTTACATATTTTTACGAAGTGACGTTTGAGATGGATGTACAGTGCCAAGTAGGAACTGAGGATGACAAGCATGGGGATTGGGTACAGGCCAAGAGATTGAGCCAGGTTGTATTCTGAGCCGCGGGGTGTCCATCCTTGTCGGAGCATGTATGGTCTTGAGGATCGTAGCCAAATGCACCAATACCGACAATTGGCGGCAAAAAAGAAACCACTGTTGGAATTACCCAGGTCAAGGCGATCATGACGGAGACTTTCCCCGGGGAGTACCAACGGCTGTACTTTGCAGTGGTCTGGGTGATAAGCATGAAGCAATTAAACGTTATGGCCGCCATTGAGTAAAGGCTTGCCCTAAGACCGGTGTAAAACTGCACAGCAGCAGTGTAGCACGGAACCTCGGTGGCTAGCGGCCATGCACTGTGAGTGAGTGTGGCCACGGCCTGCCACGGGTAAGACAGACTTGTCCAGAAATCGGCAACACTGAGGTTGACCACGAAGGCGTTGGTCACGGTACGGAGCTTCTTGGACAAGATGACCGACAAGATCACGAGACTGTTCCCCACTAGCCTGAGGATGGCGACAATGATCCAGCAACAGCCGAATTAAGCCAACACGGACCTGGTAGGAGTATAGAGGTGGTTTTGTGGTCGCCTGGTCTTCGGTGGCATTCATATCCATGATCCTTGATAATATTGCGTTTATGCTCGTCATATATATGTATGAAATTTGTTTTTAAAAATGTTTAATGGAGGGGTCTTTGTGCACCTCTGCGTGTTGTGATCTCAGCTAGTGACTGCACTCTGACACTCGACTACTTAACTGTACCGTGCAGAGAATGGGGCACAATTGCCTATTTTCGTAAAAGAGCGCAACAACGTTTTATCTACATGCTTCTCACAGCCTGAATAGGACTCGTTCAGCATGAAAACTAGGATATAATAAGCAAGATAGCCAGGATGTAATACTTGACTATCATTATTTCCTGAAGAGATGCACGTGCACTTGAGTGAGCTGAAGTAGAAAAGACTGCACTTTGATCAGACAGAACTTATCGGATGACGTTAGAAATATTGACCGCTTTATTTCGTGGTGTAGTGAAACTGGCCTCTGGGAGTGATCCATGGAGCATTCTATCCTTTACCGAGGGAAGATACCAATGCTCCATGCATCACCTCAGGAGGCTAGTTTTGCTATATTACAAGATGAAAGAGTCAATATTTGTTTTATAACTCCCCTCCTAGGAGTTCAGGTCGATCGAGGCGGTACTAACTACAGTTACAACTTCTCTTTGAAAACTGACCAAATATCTAACCTACCCCTTCACGAAATGTGCGAGCCCGGCTCCGTTCGCTGATACACAAACGCCCTTAAGGGACGTTTGGAGGTGCCAGTATACACCCTTCAAAACATTTTGGGAAGGAGACACGTCACAGCTACAGACGCATAAAGTATTCTACAAGAACTGCACTGGTTGCCTGTTAAGATCAGAATCATATACAAGATGCTCTTATTTGTCTATAAGTCACTCCACAGTCTTGCTCTAGCATATATTGATGACTTATTACAACCATACAATCCCATACATAGACTTCGATCCAGTAATATGAATTTTCTTAGAGAACCCAGGTCATTTTATTCATGGGGGGATCGCTCTTTTTCATGTGCTGTACCTTGTCTTTGGAACAATATGCCGGCATGGTTACGATCTTCCCCTTCTCTTCTGCAGTTTAAGAAGACTCATCTCTTCAATGAGGCATTTAATGAATATTTGTAAGTACGTTCCGGATGCAATGTACATATTTTAATAATATATTTTCAGTATACTCGTTATAAGAAATAGGTGTGTAAATTTCGGATATCTGAATACCGAAAGTTGTTATGATGTTCACAGGCGATAAAATGTATAGTGACAAGTTGTGAATGAATGTATTTTGTTTGAACGACTTAAAATCTACGATATTTTATCACGAGAAATGGGTGCAATTAGTCTATGCTACGAAAGGCAATATATCTTAGGCAAACAACACCCCGAAGATCAATCAATAATGCATAAGTCACGAAGTGAACTTGAAATATTTTTTCTACAAGGTCAAGGTACGAGTCATAAAGGTGCATCGTGTCAATGATTTACAACAACTGAACGTTGACCATCATGCTACACTTCAAATTCATACTTCATCATAATTATCACGGGTAAATACGGTCTCTACGAAATTTACAAGATGACAGTTATACGTTACACCAGAATCACCGTATTGTAAATATTTTCTCATGGCTATTATTGATCATGTCTTCAGCAACTAAATTGAAATCAGAAATAGTTCTGTTGTTAGTGTGGGCCTACCAAATGCATGACCAACGTTTTTGTTATTGATCGCTCTTAAAGAGAAACATACGAAATATCAAGTTGGTACAATAATTGATTGCCCGGCAGAGGCAGTCAAACATGTAAGTTTTTTTAATGACTGATCGTTGTGGACAGGTGGGCACACAAGTTAGGTATTACACTGTTACTGGTGTTCTTATCTTTATACACACCGAAGGATGTTATCTTTTTATCATTACTATATCTGTTATTTCCTTTTTTTCTCTCTATCTCTTTTTCCGGGGAGAGGGTGTCAGACCGGGGACGAGGCTGACCCTCAACCTCTCCCCCACCTCTGGATCTTTGCCTGCTCAGAAATTGCAAACTTGCGTAACGTGGAACAAGGTCGAGCGACGACAATGTTTATCAACAATGGCCGAGTTTACCTTTACCCTTTTAAAATCTGTGCACAGGTTACCGGGGAAAAAGACAAGTGATAAACTTGATAAATGGTCTTCACTTGAATGTTCCGCAGCAGGCAAATCCCTCCCCGATTCATCACCAGCAGCGACTTGCCAAGGCATTCAAAGTCACGAAGGACACTGGACTGACCGGGAGCCGGTCTACACGGAACTGACAGGAATGTGCTGTCAGACTTGCGAGTCAAGAATGACTGGGTTTAGTCTTCAGTAGCAAAAGGGCAAGGGGTACCCCAGGACATGCTGCCATTTTGAAAGCACACCAGACGGTATTATTGTCAACTTTTGGGGGGGATGAATTAGATACTTGTACAATACAACTCTCATTCACCTCCTCTCCCGAATCAAAACCAGGATGTGTCACTGTAAGTCCTGTGTTAACAACATGCGAACCCTGAATGTTCGTAAAGTTTGAATTTCTGGTATCCGTGACATGTAAGTAAGGGAAAAGGTAGGCCTATTCCTTCTCAAGTTCAAACTGACTTTAACGTCGACGTTTTGATTAGGAAAGGTGCGAAGACACGTATTGCTAAGGAAACATAACTGCACTATTGTTTTTAATTTTCTTTTTTTTAAGGTTTGAAGCCCAACTTACTATTTTGGTAGGCAAAAGAGTGCTACACGGTGTCAACTTCTACCAACAGGTGGGTGAGGTGTAGGCATTGCAACCCATGGCATTATCGGTCCTCTACAATGCAATTTTACTTTGCAAGTACATTTATGTTTTAAGTATATCTTGGTTTTCAGTCAGTTTGGATTTAAATTGAGCGTGAATTGGAAGTTATGAGTTAATTTTTAAAATGAAAGAAACAAGAAACACTCCAAACAGTCTATTTCATCATGAAAATATTCACTTCCTACTATCTGGGAAATCCCTGTCCTTATTGCCTTCGAGACAAGACAGATTTCAGCCAGTCGGAGGGCTCGGGTATCTGCGAGAAGCGGCAACGAAGAATGATCCGAAGCACCCCCTTGAAGTGAGGATGGTTGGCCGTGTAGATTATGGGGTTCACGCAACTATTCAGGATGCTGAAGGTTGCTCCATATAGAGCGAACCCGCCACTGGACGGTACGGCCAGTGAGATGAAATAAGGGGACATCAACAGGAAGAAGATGCAGAAAACCATGAAGAGGTTCTTGGTGACTGCAAGCTGCTGACGGTTGATTGCTTGGCGTTGGTTTCTGACCATTTCGTTTTTGTGCGACGCGGTCACAACGATAGCACTGACAGTCGACTCTGCAACTACCGAATCATCGCTTTGCAAAGGTGGGCTTTCCTGCAGCATATGTCTCCTCTTTTGCTTTCTGAAGTGACGTTTGAGATGGATGTACAGTGCCAAGTAGGAACTGACGATGATAAGCATGGGGATTGGGTACAGACCAAGAGATTGAGCCAGGTTGTATTCTGAGCCACGGGGGTGTCCATCCTTATCGGAGCATGTATTGTCTTGAGGGTCGTAGCCAAATGCACCAATACCGAGAATTGGCGGCAAAAAGAAGACAACTGTTGGAATGACCCAGGTTGTGGCAATAATGACGGAGACTTTCCCCGGGGAGTACTGACGGCTGTACGTTTCAGTGGTCTTGGTGACTAGCATGAAGCGATTAAACGCTATGGCCGCCAGTGAGTAAAGGCTTGCCCCAAGACCGGTGTAAAACTGCACAGCGGCGATGTAGCACGGAACCTCGGTGGCTAGCGGCCATTCACCGGGGCTGAGAATGGCCACAGCTTGCCACGGGTAAGACAAACTTGTCCAGAAATCGGCCACGCTGAGGTTGACCACGAAGGCGTTGGTCACGGTACGGAGCTTCTTGGACAGGATGACCGACAAGATCACGAGGCTGTTCCCCACCAGTCCGAGGATGGCAACAATGATCCAGCAACAGCCGAAGCCAATACGGGCTTGGTGGGAGTACAGAGGCGGGCTTGAAGTCGATGGTTCGGCGGTAGTATTACTTTCCAAGAGCGAAGTCGACGTCTCATGCATACTTGCCATAGCTGTTACTGAAAATTTTAGAGAGAAAATCTCTACCTCCTTCATGGAGAGAACTACGTGCCCCTCTACGTGCTTTGATCTGCAGGACTGTGTGAGCTCTGCCACTTGACTAGAATTACCATACAGAACAATAGGTTAGGCTTATATTCATTACCAGAGGCGGTTCCTCGGTGTTAATGATTTCTATACCAGACCACGTAGTATTTACATACTTCCCATGATTAAAATTTGTTCAGGATGTTTGCCGGGATACAATGTTTTACAGTCCTTACAGTCTATTTTTCATTTGCTGGAACGCTGCAGGTATGCCCCTCCGTGTTATGAAATCTGATCTTCTGATATTTAAAGAAGTAGCAGCGATGAATTTTACTTGGACAAAGCCTACCTTTTCTGTTGTACCTTTGTGCTCTTTAAACATAAAACACTATTTATAAAAGTGCCAGTTTCGACATGATGTATTATCAAGGACAAAGTACGGACAATGTTTAAACCTATGTAACATTAATATGACATCATGGTTTTTCTGATGAATATGCAAATAATTTAGTATACAAACGGAAGGGCAGCATAATAACTTTTAAAATAGTATACAAAAATTGAAAGATGGGTTAATCAAGACACAAAGGTGCATTTTGAAGGTATTCATTAAACAAATTGTAGTGCAACGATCCTTTAAGGGATCAATGAACAGCGGATGGTAGCGATTACTTATAATCGCACAACAATGCGGAAGTATTATGTTGTGACCAAGCGTCAACGGAAGGTTTTGGAACTTGGCAGACTAATTTAATTCAACGTATCATAAACATTAAGCCGAAAGGTTAAACTTTTGTTTAGGAACTTCAGAATTTCGAGATTCTGAAAGTATTACAACATGAAAAATTAATACCTGTTTTATACAGATGAATAGTTTCGATCCTTTCTGTACCTTGGGGTTTAATACGAGATTTTAAACAATTTTGAAAGTGTCGCGAACGGCACAGACTGATATACAAGTCTAGTGTTCGTTACAAGTTTATACAGTGAACGTAGGTGGCCTAATGCACGACATCACTGGTTTTAACGACCTAAAATCGATTTGGGTCAGGAGCTTGGATTGAGCCCAGAGCATGTAGTGGGTATATAACGTCATTTCTGATGCTGCAATCGTCCGTGAGAGTTGTCTCTCCATTTTTGACGAGAACGAAAAGACCTGCTGACAGAGAGACAGGTACCGTTATCAGCCAAGTGTGAACTTGTATCCCTCAACGTGTGTTCCGGACCATTATGTCCGCATGGCCCATTATGTCCACAGACTTTTTCAGGCCCATTATGTCCACCCCATTGCGTCCGCAGGCCCATTATGTCCGCCCCATTGTGTCTGCAGGCCAATTATGTCCGCCCCATTGTGTCCGCAGGCCCATTATGTCCGCCCCATTGTGTCTGCAGGATGCGATTGTTAATTAATAAAGTCTCAGGTATTTTTCTTTTTTTCAAAAGCTTTCCTTTTTTTTGATTCCTTGCAGGTATTTAAATGTATGCTGTTATTCTTCCACAACGGCTCTTTGTTGGGTCATGTTCCTAATGAAAAATGAAACAATGAAACAAAAGTTTATTTTTTCTGGGTCAAAATGATTCTGTGCGGATTACTTTGTGCATAATTCCTTGTAATGGGTTTCATGGAAATGTACATACATGTAGATAGTAAATGCAATTCATGCGAAAAAGCTTTACTTTTATGAGTAAGTATGAGTTTGTTTTTGCATTCAATTGGGGACCCTGAACAATAGAGGACAATAAGGTCCCCGATTCACATAGGGTCCCTGAATAAAAATTGTGCAAAAACAAATGGGTGGTTTTTTAAAAGAGTTGAAGTAAAACAAAAGAGGAACAATAGGGGTCCCCAGTTGCAGGAAAATTGTGTATGCGTGGGTGTATAGTGAAGGGGCGTAACAAGTCGCCCTACACGTATGTTTCACCCCCATTCAACGTGTGGAAATTAACTACTTCGACCGTGGGAGACGTTTACTTGACCGGATCCTCGTGAACCATACGGAAATGTCCTTAGCAACTTGCCAATCCTCTGTAGAGCCTCCTCGTTTTGAAGACTTCTTTGCACAAAGTTAACAAACGGATTTGAACTCTTTGTATGTGCCTTAGAAGGCTTAAATCAATAGAGTACTACAGAATTGGGAAAAGAAATGCGACATAAGTTTGAAATTTAGCCTCAAAGTTGTTGCTAAGATGATAAATTATTTCCATTTTCAATCGATCACTTCGTCTTTTTCCACAAAATTTCTCAATTTTAGATGTTCTCCCAAAACAGTGAGACACTGCATACGACAGGCCAGAATCTCAGCTACGCGGTACAATCAGTTTTATGTACATGCAGCAATATATATTTTGGTTCGACTTCCATGAGTTATATTTGATACTTCTGGGCAGGGCGATTTGTTCGTGTTTTATATGCTCAAAACCGATCTAGTATACTGCGAGTTGTGACTGCGGCGTAGACGTGCACATACAGGTGCAAGGAAATTTTCGACCGTTGGAGCAAGGGTACATAATGTACATAGTCGTGTGGTTCATGCTCGCACAGTACAAGGTACATGTAAAACTCGGGATATGTACCGTGAATTTCAACATTTTCCTTGTATTTTATAATGACAGATATACCTCGCGGTTACAAAAGTGAACTTCATGTTAACTTACTGTACTTTTTGAATTTGTATTCCGTTCCCAAGTAACTGAATTCTTACGCTCGCAAGACCGTGAGATTTAATGCAGAATGAACGGAATTATTAACGAGTTAGGTCAATATGCAAACGCGTCTGGTCAGGAAAAGAAACAAAACGGCTAACGTCAAACCGTCAGCAAATCTAAACCCTTTAGACCTTTCTCCACCACAGCCCACTTTTGAAAACTTCAGGAAAACTTTGAATTCTTTGTTTCGAGTCTTCAGAAATCGCATCGAAACGTAAACAAACTACCGCTGTCACAAAAATCAATTCTCAATTTAATTTTCACCAAACACGTAATAGGAAAGGGCCTTCTCTTACTTTGAAATATTTTGGGCAGGAATTTTATTTTCAAAAATTAAAATACGACGTAGGCCTAAATTTCATGAAATGAAGCAGCTGTTTGCCTGGCACAAATTCCCATGGCCCTCATTACGCAGGCAAATGACCTAAAAAACGGGACATGCGCAATTAATAATTTCCCTCTGAAACATACGTGCCTACGTTTTAAGTTTGATGAAGTTGAGTTCGGCCGCCACGTGTGAGGTCTGTTTCCTAAGGTTACGTAAAGTGTTTCCATGACTGAGAAAATAAGGGAAACCGGTCTGTGCAAGAAAGTTTTAAGGAATAATCGGTCGATTTTGTCCTTATGCTAACGGGGGTTTTCAGGATTATTCGAAAAATATTGATGCCGTGAATTAGATTTTTTATAGCAAGGAGTGGATGGAATTTGTTATCGGCATCAACAGGGCCACTCCACTCGTTGTTTGTTGTTTGATTTTACAGTGTCAAGGATGAGCGGTCTGTTTGCTGATCTTGAATACTTTTCTGTGACCACCATGGAGAGATTATTAGGCTGATGTCGCTGGTATAGATGCCAGTGTTTGTGCAAAACTGAATTTCTAAGAAAATTTGTACGTAATGTGCTTATTATTCAGGGTACAATCCTTACCGTAAGGAAGCCATCACTGGTCTAAAGCAAGGTCACGATAGTGGCTGGGTAACTCGCCCGTGGGCCCATTAGGCTGGTGTTTCCCGGGGGGGGGGTTAAAACTCTGTATCCAGAGCTTGGTGACGCAAGGGCCGGCTCGCTTTTGTATATGGCTTTTTTTCTAATTCACTTAATGATTTAAGTTATTCTTCCACAGTGATGATGGAATAAGTTTTCAATTTGTGTATGCTATTAGCTTTGATTTATTACTGTTCTTAGTCTCAATAAAACGTGTCGGTTAACATATCACTCTTAAAATGTTTGAACATGAATTGGTTCACCTCAGCGTTATCAGTGAGCTAAGGGTCTCCGTTTCAATTAAAGGATCCATGAAATAAGGTTTACTTGAAAGCACTTTTTGTGTATCTCTGCACTCTTCCTTGATGTATGAAGACTGTTTGACATCCTTTTTGAGTTGCATGAGATGCACAATAAAAACATTTAAAATTGACCGAGCATTGGCAAAATTGAAATTGCCTTCAGTTCAATCACAGGTTTCCTTATGAATGTGCAAATTGCATTAAAACTTACAAAAAAATATCGAAAATATGGGTTAAAATTGCCAAAACATTTCCATCAGTTCCATTGAAAACCTAAGGTGCGATTTCAAGGGTTTTTTATAATGATCCCTCTAAACGTGCACAATGCAAAACCTGTCTGCTTCTTTTTTGAACACAAAACAAATGTATACGAAAGACTGACGAAGTTTGCTAAAACGATTATTAGTTTCACTAATTGTGTGACTGGCCTGTCACTGTCATCCCTTGAAAGCCTGAATATTCAGACAGAAAATTAATCATTCATAGAGTAGAACCGGTATATTACATGTCATTACAGGATACTGATTTGCATTTACAGACAGAATTGGCCCTCTGGACACAATGGGGCGGACATGATGGGCCTGCGGACACAATGGGGCGGACGTAATGGGCCTGCGGACACAATGGGGCGAACATAATGAGCCCGCGGACACAATGGGGCGGACATAATGGGCCTGTGGACACAATGGGGCGGACATAATGGGCCAGAAAAAGTTTGCGGACACAATGGGCCAGGCGGACATAATGGTCCGGAACAAACGTGCTTTTCTTTGTATCAGTTATTCTCTGTAACTTGCGTTAGAGTAATCTTCATAAGCTTGCTGTGTGCGAGCAAAGGCAGTGCCATATTATTTCTTGTTCAACTGTGTAGCGTTTATTATATAATCGATAAATTAAAGCCGTATAGTCTCAGATCAGAGCAACAGGATACATGGTCGAGCATCCGCGTCTGTAGACTGTGTACCCCAGAACGGGTACATGGGTGGGGACAAGCTTTGAAATTAGAGCTCGGATTCGCATCACTCCAGCCCATTTTCCAGCACGTCCAAAACTAGGTCTTCTCGTGGGTTACAATTTTGGGTTACACTTGTGGGTTACTTCTATGGTTTACATTTGTGGTTGACACTTTGGATTAGATTTGATGCGAGTTTATTATAAGTAAACCATTTTATTTAATAAAAAATAACTCACATCTCAGAACCTTTGTAAGATTGATTAATTATTGTTGTTTCCCAGAAATAAACCGTCCAGTTGTCCCTTATTGTGTCCAAACCCCCTGCATGAATTCAATAGATTAGCCATCAACTCCAAATCGGTGGCAAATTTCTCCCAAAACGAATCCATACTTCTTGGGCCTTAGATCGCTCCGATGATCTTCGCAGCTCAAGGTGCAATCCGCCACAAAAGGGAGTCTTGAGATGGAAGCAAATTTTAAAAGTCTGGTACCGTCTTATTCCAAAAATTACAACTCGTAGAAAATAGTCAGCGAACAAGATCGATAATGGCATCCTCGTGAATGCTTGTACTTGGGTTACAGGAAACAAGCCCCCAAAACATTTCTCTATTTATGTAATAAAGAAGCGCACCTAGGCATAATCCTGGGCTTGTCCATCTACCGAAAAGGTGGATTAAGGAAAACTAGACACAGGAAAAAGGACTCAGTGTTTCGTTTTGATAATTTACTTCATCTATGGTTTCCTGAAAAAAACTGTAAAAAAAAAAATTAGCAAAGAACGTCTCCTTTGTTTGTACCCCACTGTAGTATGATCTAATATTTATCTCATAATATCCCAGCCCATAGAAATGGAATGTCGTTCCCAGTGTTTTTGTTGCAATTCATTTGAATAGCTTGTAACTCGGATGTCTTGTGATGGTCTTATCGACAACAACAGCTGTATATATCCCTCACTTTTTGACCGGGGCTGTTCAATCACCCCCCCCCAAAAAAAAAACTTTTCTGTGATGAGAAAAACAACGCAGATTTTGAAGAATTGTGCAGACTTCCAAACTTCCAAATTGTACTCATTATAGCACTTAAACGTGGAGGGAAAAAAATTAAAAGCCATTTATACGCTGTTAAAATGTAAGGTTTAGGACTGTAAGTGAACAAATTAAAGATAGGCATTGGACATTAAAGCGTCATAATGTTGCCAGCGGCCGGCCGCCACATACTTTTAAAATTTACATGGCGGAGTGGATAAACCTCGTGTATGCCAAACAATGCATGTAGCCATTGTTTGTAGCCATAGTTTGGAATGCACAAGGTTTATCCGCTACGAACACGGGGCGAGGGTCCCTTCGTTTTCTCTGTTTTCTCCGAAGGACGCAATCTACATTCAGAATTCGCATCTTGGCATGAACAGAAAAAAGCCATTTTTAGCTCGTTTTAGTTGAGCTATGAAGATAAATGTCACCGCGTTGATTTGAATGCTTCCATATTTATTTGAAGATAAAATCAGACAAAACATGTTGTCCTTAGAGGTGCTCTAACATCGGTCTAGTTTGTTCTCTCACCTGTTTCAATAACATCACAAGCATTGCAAAGAGGACTTTTCCCCTTTCTACAGATATATTTCTCTTTCGCACATATAAAGAAGTTTTGCCACTACAGTGATTTTAATCTCGATACATGTATTTTTATGTGGACACCCTGCATTTACTATTTCTGTTCTATATTTAAAGAGTATTTTATACACGGTATAGCGCAAATACTGTTCAAGTCTCTGGTTTCTAGTCGGCGCGCGCGCGAATATGCAAAATTTGCTTCTTCGACTAGAATCTTGCTACTGCGTAATTTAAACATGTTTTTGATGGGGGCACCGTTGGGTAATATGTACAGTAAATGAGTCCCTCTAGTTCCCCATACAGTTAGTCTGGCACTCTTTTTCAACGACGTCATCTCTGTCTCATACATTTACATCTGGGAACCAGACAAACGAGGTGGTCTTATGTCCTGTGTACAAGCTGAAAATGTTTTTACACAGTAAAGATTGTGGGGTCAGTTTATTTTAGTTGTGGTAGCGGCCGGCGTTACAGCGCACGTAGTCGCGATGGACATCGCGCGTACGTTCATCATTTCCAGAAAAAAAAAGTGAGGTTAAAAAAAGCCGCGTCGCCTTATCACTTTTGGAGCTAGCTCCTGACCAGAAACCGGAGACTTTTTTGGCCTTAAATGACATTTATCGCCCTGTATTGAATACCGGTAATTTATCATAAATTGTCTAAGTTACTACAAGGAATCTACGTAACAAAAAGCCAGATTTGGGCTATTTATTATAAGCAAATAATTGGCAGCCTGCCAAATTTACGGGAATGGACCCTGTTTCTACATAAAGCCGGCGTGCGTGCAGTGCTTGTATATCATGTCATGATTTTAAAATGACAGGAACTTTGGACATCATGCTAAAGTCAATATGTTACACTTTTTAAGCTGAGTCTATCCCCCTACGAACTACCATCAAACCGACTGAGTGTAATTATATCCATTATAATGCCACAGAGCATACGAGAGTAGAGTTAGGTATCAACTTAACAGTAAAAATAATTTTTAAAAAATCATAGACAAAAATTAAATCAGCCCTCAAAAAACTTATTATTTTCAGCGGTGTTAAAAACGTTTAATTGCCTTTGAAAGGGTACAAAAATTCATTTGCGTCCACGTCCTCGTAGGACTGTCGAGGTTTGAACGGCACCCTTTATTCACGGGGGCAACAGAAATACCCTTTTTAAAGATCAAACATTAGCTTAGATGTACATCTGATTTGCTACTCTACTCCACAGCTTTTTTATCCTTCCCCAACACATACCACGGGAACCGCTTTGAATTGGGCCTTTTGTGCGTGTGTATTAGTTATTTAGCTCTTCTTTACACTGTTGAATTTGAACATCTCGCCAGCATCAAAAAGTGTCCGTCGTTAACATAATTAGCACTGGTTATGATATTTTCTTCAAAATTCATGCGATGATAAGCTCCATATAGTTTAAATTTTTCCCTTGACAATAGGCTATTGCTGATCTTGTCTTCAGGCAAATTCATGAATGTACAAAATGCACGAGGATCATTTTATCAGTGATAACTTGTAGGGAGAATTATGCAAAAGTTTCAATCGGTACATGACTTACCCTGTGCCCGGAGAGAGCTTGTTGATTTTGCAGATGTAAAAGGTTTATATGAAATACGCAATCTTTTTTTATCGCAAAACCAAGTCCAAACACTATCAAGTCCTTTAATGTCACTTTCGCCGTTTTGTATAGGAAGGAGGGTAAGAATGATAGGTCACATCCTAAAATGAGAGAAAGTAAAACTGCAATGATGTTTTAATGAAAATATTCACCTCCTCTTCTCTTCAGAAAACTGTCAGGAAAATCTTTCTTTTTATTGCCTTCGAGACAAGACAGATTTCAGCCAGTCGGATGGTTCGGGAATCTGCGAGTAGCGGCAACAAAGAATGCTCCGAAGCACTCCCTTGAAGTGAGGATGGTTGGCCGTATAGATGATGGGGTTCACGCAGCTATTCAGCATACTGATGGTCAGTCCATAGAGGGCAAACGGACGACTAGTTGGAATGGCCAAGGAGATGAAATAAGGAGAGACCAACAGGAAGAAGACGCAGAAGACCATGAAGAGGTTCTTGGTGATGGCCAGCTGCTGACGGCTGATTTTGCGTCGGTTGCGTCTAGCGCGGTCGCTGGAGGGCATTGCAGAGGACTCAGTCACGACAGAGAAACTGGGGGGCGACTCTGCCGCTGCGGTCCCAGAGCTCTGAGACGGTCCACTGTACTCGGCACGTCTCTGCTTCTGCTTCTTGAAATGACGTCTGAGATGGATGTACAGTGCAGTGTAAGCACTAATGATGATAAGCATGGGGATCGGGTACAGGCCAAGAGATTGAGCCAGGTTGTATTCTGGGCCACGGGGGTGTGCATCCTTGTCAGAGCATGTGTTGTCTGTGGGATCGTAGCCAAACGCGCCAATGCCGACAATTGGTGGCAAGAAGAAGACAACTGATGGAATGGCCCAGGTCAAAGCGATCATGATGGAGACTTTCCCCGGGGAGTACCAACGTCCATATGTTTCGGGGGACTGGGTAATCAACATCAGACGATTCAGAGCAATGGCAGCCAGTGAGTAAAGGCTCGCTCCGAGACCGGTATAAAGCTGCACAGCAGCGATGACACATGGAACTTCTGTAAACGACCAAGACCCCTGACTTAGTACGGCAACCACCTCCCACGGGTAGGACAGGCTGGTCCAGAAATCGGCCACGCTGAGGTTGACCACGAAGGCGTTGGTCACTGTGCGGAGCTTCTTGGACAAGATGACCGACAAGATCACGAGGCTGTTCCCTACCAGTCCAAGGATGGCGATAATGAGCCAACAAGAACCAAAGCCAATGCGGGCCTGGTAAGAGTAGAGTGGCGGGTTCGTGGTCGTCGGGTCTTCAGTGGTATTAACTTCCACGATTGGCAATGTTTCGTTTGTAATTGCCACAGCCATGACTGCAATTGGTACAATGGAACTAACAAACACCGTCTCTCTTTAGATAGAGAGCTCGGCGTGTTGAGTGCGTTGTGATCTCTGTGACTGTTTACGCTAAATGAGGAACAATAGGAGCCTATTTTCAAACGTCGTATTCTACAGGCACTTGAGATTAAATATTTCACATGTCCATATTCCCAGGCCAGCTGATACCAAGCCTTGTAAACATTTCCTTCTGCGGCATTCTCTTGTGGCATTTCAACACGGAAATTGAAACTGACATTCCATTATACGAGATAAGTTCCTCAGGAAGAGTGCTTGTAAAGAATCTTTTCTTTTTTTCGCGCCCGACTTATCCAAGTCTTTTCTGAAGCCTGTGAAATGGTTGCATTTTTGACGATAATGTTCCTATACGCGACAATTTTACACTATTTCACCACGAAAATATGTTTAGGTAACTGATCGGTTTAATGGTTTCTATGACCTATGTACTTTCCATCAAGGTACTAAAATGGGGATCGTTGAGATGGCCAAAGGGAAAGTGTAAACTTATCTGAAAGGTTAAATAAATAGAACTTAATTTGGCTTTCATTTTTGGTATTTATATACATGTACAGGAATACAGCAGTGTTTGAATGTTCTTGACTTTTGCTCTCGCAGGCTTTATATTTACATATTACAAGTTTGTTAGATCTTTTCAATTTGTCAACAGTGCGTTTCAAAGAATGTATTCCCTTGAATTGGCATCAACTTAACATTAAGGAACTTTTTCAAGTGCTCGCATGAACTAATCGCACTTAGTTATGAAAAGGGGAAACTGGTTCGTTATGGTTCAACTCACAAGTTAGGACTAAAGTTCTGGGAGTTTGAAACATTGTTTGCGCGACCACGCTCTCACTGATGACGGGACAGGACAGATTTCAACCAGTCGGATGGTTCGGGTATCTGCGAGTAGCGGCAACGAAGGATGCTCCGAAGAACTCCCTTGAAGTGGGGATGGTTGACCGTGTAGAGAATGGGGTTCACGCAGCTGTTAACGATGCTGATGGTCAGTCCGTACAGAGCGAACCTGCGACCGGAAGGTACTGCCAGGGAGACAAAGTAAGGGGCCATCAGGGATATAAAGATGCAGAAAACCATGAAGAGGTTCTTGGTGATCGCCAGCTGCTGACGGCTGATTGCTCGTCGTTGGTTTCTGGTCGTCTGGTTTTGCTGTGTTGCGGGGCACTCGTTCGCGACGCTAAAACTGACGGTCGAATGCGAAACTGCTGACGTGTCATCCTGAGCTGGGTTGGCGTACTGGGTGCGCCTCTTCTTCTGCTTTCTGAAGTGACGTTTGAGATGGATGTACAATGCCAAGTAGGAACTGACGATTATAACCATTGGGACAGGGAACAGACCCAGAGATTGAGCCAGGTTGTATTCTGTCCCGCGCGGGTGTCCGTCCTTGTCAGAGCAAGTGTGGTCTTGGGGATCGTATCCTATCTCTCCGATGCCTATGACTGGGGGGAGGAGGAACACGAAAAACGGGCAGATCCAAGTCGTGGCGATCATGACGGAGACTTTTCCCGGGGAGTACCAATGCCTGTACGTTGCGGTGGTCTGGGTGACCAGCATGAAGCGATTGAACGCTATCACTGCCAGAGACAGCAAGCTGGCGCCGAGACCGGTGTAAACTTGTATGGCAGCGATGACGCAGGGGACCTCCGAGGCCATCGGCCAAGAATCATCCTGCAACATGGCCACCACCTCCCAAGGATAGGACAGACTGGTCCAGAAATCGGCCACGCTGAGGTTGACCACGAAGGCGTTGGTCACGGTGCGGAGCTTCTTGGAGAGAACGACCGACCAGATCACTAGGCTGTTCCCCACCAGACCAAGCACAGCGGCTGCGGACCACACGAAGGCGAGACCGAATCGGGCCTCGTACGAGTAGAGAGACTGGCTGGAGTCAGTCGGGTCGGCGACGGTGGAGTTCATGATTGAATACTCTTTCTCCATAAACCAGCATGGCCATAGCAACGGTGCTGTCAAGGAAACCAAGTGTGCGACCACATGCTTTTGTTCGAATCACGAAGCCTTGCCTGTAATTCATTCACAGGTTCATTAAAATGAGCAAACATAATCGAAGTGGGGACGTCATGGTTGTACATGTATGGCGGATGCGAATTACATACACTGCGCAGCGCATGACAATCGGTTAGATGCAGCCGTGACATATTGGCTAATCGATTAGGTTATGCCTATAAACCGCATTTTGATGGTAAAATTTTTCCATTCGTCTATTGGATTGTACAGAGATATTCACCTTAAAATGTGAATTTTGAAATATGAATGTTAAATTCCATCGGGGTGGTAGCGAAATGCCAGGCAATTTATTCAATCGTTATTGTTAACTATATTAAAAAATTCTGTACTGTACTCTGTACACTTCAGTTATTTAATACTTTTACAGCTGCCTTTGAAAAAAATACATGTAGACAGCTGACAAGTTTACAAAAAAACAGGAAATCATTCCAACAAGGAAAATAATACAGTATATTATATATACTATTTGAAGGAAACATGCCGCTGTAATATAATATTTGCTTTCTCTATTTATTACCCCCCATGTTCAGATTTACGGGACACGCGTGTAGAAGCTTTTGAACATTCCATTTCTCAGGAAAAATGTGGGGGAAAGGTTGGAGGCAGAAACACAACGACATGTCCAAATAATAATATCTGCACTTGATTTTTGATCATACCATGCTTGTAATGCCTGTCAACACTGAAAATAAAAGCCTTTTCATGCAGCCGGCTGTTCCGTCAGTGAATTATGAATTGACACTCGTCTACACCAACAAGAATATAGGGGAGTTTCGACCCTCCAATCAAGTTATATACATTAGGTCATACGCAGAATCAAATTTCACACTTTAACGTAGGTCGATCGAGTCGGCATGTTCAAATGCCCCACTTGTTTCCTCTTCGAGACTGCCGCCTAAGAAGTGTGACCGAGGCCAGGGATTGAAACAACGACTGAATAGGCGAGATCGGCGCTTTCGCTGCACGACCGCAAAATTAACTGGGCGGTGGGTTTTGTATAGCACGTTCAGCGCAATTCATGTCTTTTCTGCCAGTCTTCGAATCCGGGCGCCGGGTCTGTATTGACAGGCGCCGCCTATATTTGTCGTGAGGTGGTGGAGGGGAGCCTGTGTAAAATCATTGTGACAACACTGGCTAAGGATTTTACATGCCTGTATGCCCGAGCTGTTTTCCCGTCTGCATGTACACACAATCCCGACATCACAAATTACAATGTGTACGTTATCACGTGTACGCTCACTGGCTCCATCATAAGTCAAGTGGAAGAATAAATCTCTCCCTCGTTCGCTCTTTGTGCAATCCGAGGGTACAGGCAGGCAAATACGTACGACTTTTACCTCGTATAAGTAGCATTTGTAAGTCTTACAAAAATTGTAGGCCACCCTGCGTGATGCGAAAGCTCCTTACGCTAATTACTGGAGATATGACGTTCTTCACTGACCATACCAAATGATGTAATATGGCTCGTTAACCTCGACAGTTCATATTTGTTTACAAGAATGTGAACTGCCGGAAACTGCTTGGGATTCCTTGCCCTATTTGCTTTCGGGAAGCTTATTGCAATGCTCACTGATCAGAGAAACAGGGAAACAAAGCTCAACGGCCAACAGTGAAGGTTTCTAGTTGTGGCAAAAATGGCGGTATGTTTCTGATTACAGCTTTTGTTCCCATCGAACTTGAGTATCGTTTATGGTCAACTTTGACCCGGCAATGCGTGACGATGGAAGGCTTATTTTGAATCTACACACTCGAGTTGATGAAGGGGAGGTAACTATCCTGGGGTGTATCCGTCCGTGAAGGAGATCTGCCTCGAATGATATGTAACTTTTTTAAACTACATTATCTATTGTTTTTTCTTCAATCAAGGCGTATCTCACAAATGGGTGTAGTCCTAAACTTAGCATTTGCATTTACCGTCAAAACGGTATTTGTAACGGACATGTTTCCCCAGGCCCCTATGTTAATAACACCCTTCCTTGTGCCGATAGAGGAAGAACTCTTTAAAAGGCTTTTTGAAAGGCTAACACACTCGAGTAATTGCTACACTGTCTCTAGATATGCTAAAATGCAAATGACAGCACTAACATTATTTTTATCCCTTGCAGGGACGTGTTTTCACACTGGTCAACAGAACCCCCCCCCCCTTGCCTAATACTGGATCCTCCGCGTAAAGACCAAAGAACAGTCATCAACTTTTATCATGGTCTTTTTCACGAGTGCAAATAGTCATGAAACTTTCGGGTATTAAATAGAACAGTTTAGGGTATAGAATTAGGATCTCAGCCTTCAAAAGCTGTACAATAAAACAGCTTAGACGTTATTTTACGAACATTTTATTTCGAAATACTATTATGCTAGATATTAAAAGATTTGTGGCAACGACTGGGATGTGTTGGGGGATGTTGTGTTATTTCCCAGGCGCTATGGAAACTCGAAAGATGTCAGAGATGGACGTTAGACGGCGCTTTTCAGGCCCGCAACTAGGATTGTTCGGGGGGGGGTACAAATCCTCAACAAAGCGGATCAAGCATAGATCTTTCGCTTTTTTATTTTGAAAAACAGCAGGATTCATAAGGTCCTACCAATGGTTTTAGAGGGGGGTACAAGTAAACCCCCGAAGAGGGGGTTGACCGAGGCGAAAACTGCCGAAGCAGACTGACCAGCTGAAATTTCTCATTCGCGGATATTCCTTTAACCTTTTGTAATATGGCAATGAAACTGTGCCAGTGCATAGAGATATAAATGTCATTCCGATGACACTAAGATGGGCCGCGATTTTAACCATTTTCAGACTTTGTAAGCTCAGATATAGATACCCAACTTTCATTGAAAAACGGGAAACTGTGTAACGCTCGTACTCAGCGGGAAGTGCAAAAATAGGATGCAATTCTGACTCAAACTGTAACCTTTCATTAATTTTGGAAATATGGAAATGAACCTTGTGTGCCCAGACACGTATGCCCTTTTGAATGGCCCGGATATGGGCCTATTTGGACAATTTGCAGACTTCTTAAAGACACTGTATATGATTTGCAACATCTGAAAAACGGGACTGTTGAATTCTCTTTAAATATCTTACTGCAATAAAAGTGTCACTAAGACAATCTGTGAAATCTTTCCGCCCGAAGTGCGGTCATGTTCGAGAAAATAGAGGTTTTATACTTCTTTAGAGAATACAATTCGTTCAAATAAGGGTTGCAACAAAGACGTTGTGATACGTGTAGCTGTAGGACGGGTCTCAATTAACGGTTAACGATAAAAGCTCAATTGCGCTCTTGGGTAAGCCCTAACATTTTTTTAAGTGATAAAACAGATATACAACCGCAATGAAAAGCCTAAATAAAATTTGGATTGGTCTGAAATTAACAGGTTCTTTTAGAAAAAGGAGTTTATCCCACAGAAAGATGTCATTATGTCGTTATCACCCCTCAGTAAGATGATGGTATGGTCCAAACCGATTAGCAAAGTGAAAAAATGGCTGCTCCCTTCGAGATCCGTGGTAAAGCTGGTTTTATCGAACAAAATCTGCCATTTCGGCAGATTTTAATTCCTTTTTTAAATCAGAATAACTTTTATGGCCCAAATGCAAGGGTATTTACAGCATTTGTTGTTTAAAATATATGATATGCACTGACGGTGTGTGGATGGTTTTTTACAGGTTTACATGTGGCGAACCATGACAGTGTGGTCGATCGGGCATGTGTACACATGTACAAGTACGTGGTGTAACGCACGTGGTGACTGCAGTCACCTTCCTGCACAATGAAGTGTTGTTTATTCTGAAAAAAAAATCAGCGTTGCAACTGAACGAAGGGACACAAACTCTTTAAGAGAACGTATAAATCTGTTAACCACTATCATTATTCTAGGCTGCGCAAAAAAATTAATCGTAATTAATAGGCAGATCGACCTCGCCCGTGCATTATCCAGGTACTCAGTGATGTCCCGTGGCCCATAGATTGTTTCAAGACTAATTACTGTACAAGAGTGTTAAAACCGAAAAGGTTTATTTTATTTTCCCAAAACAGTGAACTCATAAAATGAAAGAAGTCCGTGAATGATACACAAAATATACAACAACCCCCCCCCGAATCTCAAGTTTTGAAAAATTACACAATTGTGTATACCGTACACTACCTTAAATAGCTCAGATATTGAGTCCCAACTCTGATAACACGGACTGTGTAACCTCCGTACAAAGGGGAATATGCAAATAATTATAGGAAGCAGCACTCACCAGGTTTGAACTCTTCATTCTTGGACATCTCTCCATCATGTAGAATATGAAACTGGGACTTGAACCAGTAGATAGAGGAATGATGAGCCCGTTCATATTCATCATGTTTTCCAGATCTGGACAAATTTCAGACCTGTTATGCTCAAAGGGTAACATCTTTGTGTGAGAAACATAAGAAGCAGTAAGACAGGAACTCTTGCCTTCTCTTGCGATATTTCCCAAACTAAAGCAAATATGGACATGACACTTACCTGAATGGATAGAGACATACACGCTCTTTAGGATGCCCCTGCGATTTCCAGATTTGGACAATTTTCAGACGCGTTATGCTGCAAAATGCGAACCCATCTTTGCGTGGGAAGTGGCCCAGTGTAACCTGTGGACAAAGGAAAATTGCACAAAAAAATTATGAAGATGTAGGACGTCACCTCTTCTGTCTGGCGTATTTTCATAATAACAAACACAAATATCACGCTTAAATCACTGGACAGAGGAACCTGTGAACTTTCACATGCCACCAGGATTGCCAGATTTGGACAATGTTCAGATTTTATTATGCTCGAATTTACGCAGTCATCTTTGCGCTTGCAAGAGGTAACTTAGCCAGCAGGAGGACAGGAACAATTGCCTTCTTGTAAGGATATTTTTCGAAATACAGTAAATATGGATTGGAAACTTATAACAGTGGATAAAGGAAAAAGTGCCCTTTTAGATGGCACCACGACTGTAAGATTTTTACAATTTCCAGACCATTTATGCTTGAATATACGCAGTCATCTTTGCGCTTGAAGATGCCCAATATAACCTATGTAAAAGGGCAGAATTGCACAAAAATGGAAAGCAAGACATTTTGCCTTTTTTAGGGATATTTCCCTAATTACAGCAAATATCATTATGAAACTTACATTATTATAGACAGAAGAACAGGTGCTCTTTCAGATATTCAGATTTGGTCAAGTTCGGACAATTTATGCTCGATTATACGTAGCCAGCTTTGCGCTGGAAGAGGCTCAGCACGATTTGGACAAAGGTTGATTTGCACAATAATAGGAAGCAGTGGGACAGGAACTCTTGCTTTCTTGTTCGGATGTGAAGAGAATGGCTTCCACTAAAAAAAAATGCTTTCAATATGGGCGATTCACAATAGTGCACCTCCAAGAGTTTGCAACGCGTTGGCCAATCACAATGCGTGAACTATGTCAACCTTGTCCGAAGGTGCATCGGGTCCACAGATTTAGAGCACTGTAATCGGTCACCGCGTTGCAAACTCCTGTAGGCGCATTATTGTGAATCGCCTGTATTTAAGGCAGACAAAAAATATAAGCAGTTTAATTGTCATACAAAACGTTATTTAGTTGATGTATTAACCGCTGTGTAATTCACTTAAACTGATGTGTGAATACTTAATGTTCTTTTTTTTCTTTGTGTTCTTTATATAATTTTATGTCACTCCTTCAGGTTTGTTTTTAATTAATTTTTTGAGGGGTCTACATTTAATATTTTGCCTTTAAATTGGACTTGTTTTAAACAGTTCAATTTTAACCTGTTGAGATGTAAACATGCAAAATTAGGTCTTTAAGCAGTGTGTTAAAGCCAAACTACAGCAAATATGGATGAAAAACGCACATCAATGGAGAGAGGAGCATAAGCCCTTTGAGATGCCACCAAGATTGTCAGATTTGGACAATTTTTAGGCCTTTACTGCTGGAATATACCCAGCCGCCTTTGCGAGGGAAGAGACCAGCCAATGTGTGATGGACAAACTTAGGTTAAAAACAAAACTAAGAAGCAGTAGGATAACACTCTTGCCTTCTTTTTGCGTATGTTTCACTAACTACAGAAAATATGGACATTAAACTTACAAAATGAATAGAGGAACAAGAGCCCTTTGAGAGGCCACCATGATTGTCAGATTTGGACAACTTTCAGACCCTTTTGCTCGAATATACAAAGTAATCTTTGCATGGGAAGAGGCAGGTATTAAAAAAACTGTGGACAAAGTCAGAGTTTCACAAAATAAGAAGCTGTAGGACAAGAGCTCTTGCCTACGTTTGTGGATATTTCCCTCACTACAGCATTGGATAGAGGAACATGTGCCCTTTTTAGAGCATAAAGAGTCGTATTTGGACAATTTTCATACCTTTTGCGCAACGAATATGCGCAAAAGGTATGGAAATTAATTTGAATTAAGCACACACAAAATTTAGTAGAGTCCCTTAACGTGGCGAACTTCGACATTTCACTTAAACTTTCCCCTCACAGCGTTTGCCAAATATTTTCATTAAAAACTCATCTAGTTAAATACTAGTACCATTTCCCTCATGATACATGGTGATGAACATTTGTGAACATTTCGTAGGAAATCCAAAAATGTCGGCGTCTGAAAATTGGACTTGAATTCAGCTGAGTGTGCCCTATAGTGGCGCACTTGAGAAAATCCCGCAGAAACATTTTTAAAATTCATTCAGTTTGCGCGTCGAAAAAAATCGGTAAATCGGATGAAAATAAATTTTTGACTTTTTAGCATTTACACAAAATTGAGATTTACGAATCAGAATCATGGGAGATTGATGAAATATTACTGATTGTAAAGTTCGACGATAACTATTTCTAAGGTAAGACACGAGAGGCAAAAAAAATGAAAGTGCGCCACTTTTAAGGTACATCAACGATACCATTCTATGAGTCTGGGGCAGTAGCCAAGAACTAGTTTGCGATGGGCGCAGATAACCAAAAAATATGAGCCATTTTCAATTTTTGCCGTGTAGCACACTGTCGCACACGGTTCGGTCACGGTGTATTATGTCTCCTCTTGGTTTAGTACCGCGAATTTCGCTTATTTCTCCCGAAACTTTAGATTTGCAGGATGAATGCTCAAGAAATGTCTAAATATATTTGAATGCGTATTTGTTATTTTAAAAAATCTATTAGTGTGTCTTGAAGGCATGTTACAGCCACCCAAGCACAGCATTTTACGTGGAAATTTTCGGACTTTCAGATCGGGAATACGCCATTTTTTTGTTTTTATTCTAGGCTTAGTGACGTCATGAACTGATATGAATAATTCAATATAAGGCTCAAACGAAGCTGTTGATTAGCTCCCCGAAAAGTTGGGAGGAAACAATGAAAACTTAAGCACTGCTAAACAATATGTGCGAGAGTACAGCCATGTGATTCAGGCGTGGTCTTGGGCAAACAGGCCTGAAGAAGTCAGGAGCCGAACGAAGTTTTATACGCTTATCTGAAATGGGTTCCATTGAATAGTTTTCTGATTTGCATTAGTAGCAAGTCATAATGTGCAGGTCCAAGTCAAGTCCCAAGTCATTTTTTGCAAGTCCAATTCAAGAGTAGCATTTGCCCTTTTCAATCACAGTTATCAGGATAGGGCAATTGCCAGACTGTTAATGCTCATATAAAGACCCAACTTTGATCGAAACGATCACATAAAGGACACACAATGGGAGTTAGAAAGAGGAGGACCTGATACCTTCGCGCGATCTTATTTTTACAGCCTGTTGAAATATGACAATGAAACACGTGCCCCTTCGGTTGACACCAAGATGGGCTGATTTTGACAGATTCAGAAACAGTAAAACCAACTGTGAGCGGAAAACAAACCATAATAGCTGCAAGCACATTGGGAGGGAACAAAAAAAATACCAAAACCTGAACTGTAATCTCTATATTTGACAAAATTTATTCAACCTTTTTAATCCAGGTTGGATGATTTGGATCACATTCAGAACCCCCCCGCGCTTTATGTTGGTCATTGCTTCACTGGAATCTGAAAAAGTCCTTTTAGATATCTAGATGATTGTGTTAGGTAACAATAGTCTAGCGTGTGTATGGTGATTGGACATTTTAGGATTGTACCTCTCTGCCTCATTTCTTGCTGGATATACACAGAAAACCGGAATTTTCTTCCCCTGTATTGATTGAAGATTTCCTGACGAAAGTCTCAAAATTAAGATTGCATCAAGCAGTTATATTACTCTGCATAGAACTGGATTTTGCTGTTCCGAACTGATTTTTGTGCGGGTGTTAAAAGTCAAATCTTTCCATAATGAGTTTAACGCAGCATATGTCTTATTCAAGGCGTCCCAAGTTTCAAGCGAAATGATGCGCTAACAACACTGTGATGGACTGTAAATGTTTGAATCCAAATCTCTAGAGGAGGAGGTTTTACTTTGATGCCGAGACGAAGCTAACGAAACACATCCAAAGCAAAATTTAATTGATAAACTTAAAAAACTAGTACACTGAAATAAATCAAAATCATTAGTTGGTTTTCAACTTTGTAACTTAAGCTTCTCATAGAAACGCCAAATGTTACTGACAAACGTACCAAAGCATCCGTGACAAGCAAGCAAAAGCTGGAGAAATACGTAGCCAAGCAAAGTTATAAAAAAGGAGCAAAGTTAAGTAGCAAGCCGGCAGAATGGCATTGGTTAATGAGCACAGGTAGAGGGCAAATAGTGGGCCGAGTATAATCACCTTAAATAAGGCGTCCAGCAGCAGGAACATGCCCTGCCTGGCACTTCCCCCAACGAAAACAGCCCAGACATCTGGCCAAATACATTTAACACCTCAGATCAGCCCAGCCCAGACAGGTAGGTCGGCGCAGAACCCCGGGGGGTTAGCCTCATCTGGGGCCAAGATAACAGTCCAGGGTCCAGTCTCCACAGCGGTGTCAGCCTCGACCAAGGACCGGCGATGGGGAGAAGATATAGAGAGACGTAGAGCAGAAGTCGACCAGGAGATGCTGGCCCAACGGTGCATAGTACCAAAAGACGAGCAGACCCTTTGTGGGGTTTTGCAACGAGCAGGCTTCTTTATAATAAAATAACACAAATACCTAGGCGGTGAGGCACCGACACGCAAGGAATTTAGAATAACTGAAATCGTAACGCTAGCCTTTCATTCGGGGATATCACCTGTTGAAATATGGGAATGAAACTTGAACCAGTTGGTATATGGAAACATTTGCCCTTTCGCATGACTCAACATCAGGATCCATTGTCAGACATGAAAGTTCGAAAAACTTCCAGGGAACGTGCGCCAAAGGCAAACTGTACAAAATACTCGATCGATACTAGTTTAATCTCAGCTGGAGTTACGTCGAAATTCTGCGATCACTGCTACTGACCCACAACATGTTGATAAATAAGCGGACCTTGAAACGAAGACTACGTTCTCTCGGTCTATTTCCGGGAAATTTGGAGCTCCAGCGAACAGGGATCCTGCATAGTTATCCGTGGATGCCTCTGAAGTACTTTCAAAACGGCCTCAATAAACACACAAAGAAATGGTATCTCCCGGATTTTTTAATGAACAAGGCGTAGAACTAAGAAAAAGAAAGAGGTTGCAAAGGCGACTTCATTGTGTATAGGGGCCCACATTTCATGAGGAATACTTCTTAGTAGGGCAAATTAAAACCCCACGCAATTTGCATCAGTGAATGCGTAATTGGTTAAGACTTTTGCTGTTGCTTGAAGCGTACTGGTACGCGACAAATGGTGATCCGGCAGTCAATGCCGGATATGCAAACAGTTCCACGAGAAAATGGTTGCTTACGAGTTGGGGCCGATCATGGAGCCAAAAACGCTCATAATTCGTGATATGTAACAACTTATGCAATCACAACGTTTCAAACGTTTCCTTATCTTGAATTCACAGGAGGAATTGAACGCTGCTCAAGAATAGAATAACCACAATAACACTCCTTCGAAAAAGGAACTTGGGCCATTTTGCCGCCAAGTTGTGATGGACACAATAATATTACATGTATTACCGCATATTTTGCGCCGTGGCGAACCTTCTGGTTTTTAGCTCCTGTCTGCAGAAGTGTATACATCTTTGAAGGACAACAACCATGTGATATGATGAAGATGTTTTCGATTTGTGAACCATCAAAAAGAAAGAGAATTAGGATACGAATGTCCAGGGATTGGGCCAAAAGCCGTCAGCTTTACACAGCCCTCATCAGAAAAGAGCAAGTGCACTTGTAGATTTCTGCGTTTACAAAGGCACTGCACCGTTTCTGCTCAAAGGCCTTACTGAAAATCTCGTCTGAGCAATTCATCAGTGAACTTACGACGTGATGACTTGCAGATGTATGCTCAAGCGCTTTCGTGTAGACGTCAAGTGTGGGATAGCAGATTTTAAATTCCACATAAGAGCAGACATACTAATCAGTGCACTGAGAAAATCAAATATGTCAGATCCATTATTACTGATTGTTGACAGCCTATAGCTTTTTTTATTGTCAAATACTACGGCCCTGTTTTTCACTGCATTCAGTCAGATGTAATGAACTGTTTACTATGAACACAAAACAATATATATCAGAGTTCTTGTGAAGTGCACCAATATCGAGAGCAACCACAACAATGTCATGTAGCAAGTTATATATATTATATTTACATAAGTTATATAAATATAAATGTAAGTCATATTTACATATTTATATAAGTCATATCAAGTTATATTGACATGTATGACTCTATAATGTGGGGACCTGAGCGCTACAAGTGCAACTGATACTACTAGGCTCCCCTGAATAGGAGACATGATTGCCAAAAACAAAAGAACGTTTAACAGTGTTGCGAAATTGATTCCGATTAGGACCCTTGAGACAGTCTTTCAGTCCAATGTGTAAAAGAAAATCGCTCAGCCAAGGGTACTCCAGGCTGTTCCTCTTGACTCCGCGATGACAAGGGGATGTTAAGATTGGCATTTTGTGGTTTCAGTGCAAATGGAGAGGGTACCCAGGGCCAATACCCGCTGAACAAAGCATGAGGGATATCCTTCCTTATTGTATTGTTTATTCCGATACGATTACTGTTCATCTGTATGAATGAGATGAACTGGTGTGATGGACCCGGCCATGGATGGGATGCAGCTGTCCAGGTGCCGTGCCCTGAACCTGTGGCAAGCTATCCTGAACCGGTGGCATACTCGTAACAGCAACCGGTGACGGCAAGTACACCGGCAGCTGGCTCACTCCGTCGGCTCCCGACGTGGTCGTCATGTACGACGCCGGCAGCGGGTTGGGATCGGGGAAGCCAACCGGCGGCAGAGGCGGAATGGCGGCCGCGAGCCCGGGGCCGCAGGGCGGCTGACTCAGTGGTTGCGACAGTGGGGGGCGAAGCTGCAGTTGAGGATAGGCCGGCTGGACGGGATACGGGCGGGGGGATGTCAGTCCCCCCGGGCCTGGACCCTCGGCCGGCTCAGGTTGCTCACTTTCCGGCACCACCAACAAGTTTCGTCGCTTCTCCAGCTGCATGCGCCTCCTGATGATGAAAAAACCCAAGGAGATGGCAACGCAGACGACTGTAACGATACCGAAGACTTTACCCCCACCAAGCTTCCAATCATGCACTGCAGAAAGCAATGTACAAGCAACAAAGGCAAAGTTTGACTTCACAAAATTTGGACCTGAGGTTTTGAATCGGACAGAACAGAAGACTCCCTGGGGAGCTTAACACATTCAGGATTCAAACGCAGAGAACATTTTGTTTTCCCGATGGACAAATTCTGATAACCTTGTTCAGCTTGGGTTCTTGTGCTTTTGAAAATCAATAGCGAATGAAGCTTCTGAAAGGACCATCTTCCCTTGACTTAATGTTTGTTCCTAAATGCTGACAAATCTCCAAAATTGTTACCAGTGGATAAAGCAATTAAGTTGAAAAGAAAATTCAACTCCTCCTGATAATTTTCCATCAAAAGGCAGTCCATCAGTTACCTTTGTTATGGTAGCATTTAATCACAACATCCTCGTCATGTACGCAATCGTGGGTATGAAGCCCATTATGCCGACATCCCATGATGGTAACCTCGTCACCTTCACACCTTCAGTCAAAAAAAAACAAGAGCTGAAATTTTTGTGATGAGGAGGAAGGGGTATCATAAGACCGCAGCGAAACGACACTTAATTTTGAACCGATATCGATTGGATAGAACCCGATAAGGGTTCAAGGTTTAACGACCATTTGTGTGGGGTCGGAGTGACTTGCTGTGTGTCGACCTGGCCATGCAGAGTTCACTTGTGAAAGGATAAAACATCGCGCCTGTGGCAGCTGTAAGGCAAGGGCGGATCCATCAGAACCACTTTTCGGGGGACCATCATTGCTGGATGGTAATAATTTGGAATGTTTTCATGCAACTTTCCCACTTTGCTCCTCCCCATCCGCCCTTGCTGTGGGTAGCCATACACACGACTATTCACCACAGTCTCAAACTTACCCATTAAACAAACACTCTTTACCTGACTTGGTCCAAAAGTATCGGTCCACTTGCGACCGGTAGCCCGTCGATGTAGTGATGCGAGTTCTCCGCGCCCATGAAACCTATTTGTCGGCACACAACGCCGGCGTCAATATCGTCCCAACCGTCGTCGCAGACCGTGGACCACTCACCGTTAAAAAGGACCTCAACTCTCCCCTCTGCTGAATTGGAACCTCCCTCTAAACGGACAGCTGCATGGGATGCCAAACGAAAAATTCCGACAGGTTTTAAAAACAAACTAAACCAAACCGCTTTTTAAAGTAGACAGAAAACCTTCAGCTGACACTGGAAATGTTCATAACTTTATGTAATGCTTGAAATATAAATCTTAATTTTCTGAATTTCTATCGTTGGTGGCGCTTAACTGTAGAGGGCAGTTCATGTTTCTCAACAACTTGTGACACGTACGAATCGAACGTTTTATGCGAACCCAATCCACAAAAATGATCACTTTTTGTAATATGGGAATGGCCTGCCTTTTCAATTAATCATTTGTTTAAAACCAACTCATGAGAGTGGAATCTACTAACGCTTTATAGCCGCAGGCACATATTTATTAACATGAAATAAATACTGGTCAGAAAGTCAAAACAGTTTGAGATAACCAGTTTCGAACTATTGAACACTTTCAAAACTTGTCTCAACTTCAGAAAGTGAAAACAAGTTTATAAATTACAAATTTCCGATAATTTCATGCACCGCTCTAATTAGTTTGTTGTGGTATCTTTCTCTCTTGAGTAGTCGTACATTGGCGCGTGCGTGGCGTGTTATGTTTGAGATTGCACACAGCAAGCTGATACTATGTCAATTGTTAAAAACCGGCCACGTGACGGCCTTTCGACCGACAGAAATAGCTGAACTGTTTTAGGTATTTCAAAAAATCAACACATAGAGCCGCGCTGATGGGGCAGACCTCGCACGCGCTTCTGAGTTAAGATCGTGCAAGGCACAATGAGAGCCAACTTAACGCGGCTAGATCGTACCCATGGAACGAGGTTGCCACATACGCACTTCATTTTAGGTATATGCTGTTGTACTACCGAACTGGCTGAGTACATTGAAATGATGTCCAAAACTCTTGTTGTTTGTTTTTAATTTGGTAATAGGCCTACAACGTAGGACCCCTTCTGGTTGCAGGCCATTAAATAGGTGCAAAATTGCCTGCGCAGACCAAATTACGATGTGTAGGCTGTCAAATTCTCTGTTATTAGAGCCTTTCGCGGCACGTGGACTGGGTAGTTTGTTAAAAAGGTAAATGAAATGCAGGGGCAGGACTGTCAGCTTATATTTCTGAAAGTATCGGACCAAACGGGGCCCTCCAAATTGCGCTATTTTGTCATGGAGTGTAGGCATCAATTTCCAAAATGGCGATGGGCCTCCTGACTGTTTTTAGGGGTGATTTTCTCTGGAGAAAAATATCTTCAAAAGTCATCAGTTAAGCCACTGGAAATTCAAAGGAAAATAAAATATGAGGAAGTGGGCTTTAATTTGATATGTGTCTTGAACATCTGTGAAACTTGTATTTTTCCTGATTTTTTATAGTGGGGATATTTATCACTGTTGTCTATGGCAACTGACTTACTGGTCTGCACCCTTTTATTAACATTATATGGCAGGCCTACCTGCGTTGCGCATGCCACGTTCCTCTCCGATAAAGGGACCAGTGCACGACACTCCTACATCATGCCCGCCGTGTGCGCAGAAGCCCAAACCTAAATTCCCGACAGAGCAGTCTTGCAGCGTGGCCTCCTCCCCCGAGCAGGTAACGTTGTTCCGCCAGTAATACCCGCCGTAATTTACGCCGAAAGTGCCGTCTGGGACCTCTCGAATGGCCGTACCAAAGCCCAAATGCCGGCACGCAACGACCGCGTCCCTCAACGTCCAGTCGGTGTCGCAGATCCCACCTGCCACGCCGTTGATGTCCAACTCCAGTCGGCCCTCGTAGTGCGACAGGCCATCGGCTAGGTGCAAAGTGTAGCTGTCAGGAGCTGGCATCGTCGCTGGAATAGTAGGGATATAAAGCAACAAGAAAGAATGGAAGACAGACAGACAGATCATGATTTGCTTTTTAAAACGTCAAAACAACGATAACAAAGGCGTCGTTCCCTGGAAATGGGAAGGATATAAGCCCTCCCGATTGAAGCATTCGCTTCCGTCTTTTGCAAAGGTTGTTCTTGTTGCTCTCTTGATAATTAGCTTCGTCATTTTCATCCCCCCCCCCGTTTAAGACACAGATCTTCAATTGTTCATTGCCAGAGATTTGTTTGCCGGCTTAAACACAGATTTTTAGGTCAGTTAAGGTATAAGTACATAAATTAGGTTATGAAAAAAGGAGTCGTCGATTACAGAGTACTTTTTATCGCACTCTTCTCGATGCCTTTTTCACCCATATTTCTACCCATTCTACTTTCTATTTTCTACCCATTCCAGTTTTGCTTAATTTATGGTTTATTTGCACTGCTGCAATTCAGCACTCGTTATCCATTTAGTTGTCTAGATTTTGCTTCCTTTAGCATCCCGATTTTGTTCTTAAATGCTCTATTCCATAATTTTCTGCAACTCTGCACCCCTCTTGGATACGCTACTGCAAGTCTACGCCCTGCGCTTCGAGTTGTCGTTATATTCAAGCTTATGTTTTGATTTATAGCTTCCACGGGGCAACCCTAACCTGGGGATGGTCTCGTGTGCTGTGTCAAATGAACGACATTGTGGGGACTACAATCCTGGACAAATCTCGTTGGAACATGCTTCCCCCTCGCCCACTGTCAGTGTTGTTTCTCATTGGGTAAGTTGGGCTTAATGACTACAAGATTGAATGGGGGAGAGGGGGATCTTTTCACTGCACTTCCCACAAGGTGTTCCAACTATTTTGTTAGGGATTGTCTGAGCTTCTGTCTGATAAATTCATAAATATGCACGCATGCGCACATTTGGCCTTGGCTGCAAAGGCCATAGAAAATGTACCGGATTGCGATTTTGATCATTTTCTCTCCGGTTTTCCGGCTGTTCAGTTTTTTCTTCTGAAAATCCCATTAAATCGTTTTGTATTAGTTTCTAATCTAAGCGGGATTTTTATTGCTCTATAAAAATACTTCACAATCGTAATTTTTCCATTGCGCACGAGATTAAGATTAGATTAAAATTTTTCAGTGAAAAGGTCTACAGTAGAATAAATAGGAGGTAAAATTCACAAGTTTTATCTTAAGTTAACGTAAATTTAGCAGTGGAACGTGCATGAAGGGCGCTTTAACAAGGCGCATGTAAATTGCATTAATTATGCAAGACATAAATAATCGGGGCGATAATAATTAACATCAAAGTCTTTATTCTTATTATTTCAATATATACCAATGTTACTGAAGTCTTCAACGCTGCAAGCCAAGAACACATCTTCATGGTGGCCACAATTATGTGATCCCATAGCCAGGTGTCCGCAGTCAACTAGCCTGGCCTCCCACCCCTGGCACATCACATCGTCCAGCAGGATGCTCCCAGCGCCCTGGGGGATGTAGACTCCTGTCAATGGCGACGGGGACCCCAGGCTGAGCTGACGGCAGGCCACTGCAGCGGCATGGTGGTCCCAGTAATCGTCACAGACCGTGCCCCACTCGCCGTTGTGGTAAATCTCCAGGCGGCCCTCGTTTGGCCGGCTCCCGTCAGCTAGGCGGAGGGACGTTTCCATGTGAGGACTCTCTATGGGTCAAAGTAGTCCACAAACATTTCAGTGGCTGGTCCTGGACCAAACGATTCCAACCAAACGATTGGTACAACTTTTAGGTCGGGTAGGCGCAGCGGTCTGATGACCAGAGCGGGAGGAATTGTTAAGAAAATTTCGAAACTGGCCAAAATACCTCGAACGCGTTTCTTTGATTTTCGGGCACTGTCGTCAATATCCGCGCCTTCTCTTTTCAGATCAAAATAATCAAAATTAAACAAAAAAAGTTCCTCAATTATCTCTAGTATTCTCTGAATATCCATCTTCACTTTTGTACTACTCTGATTGGTATGCGATGCACCTACAAATTAATGAAAGGGACATCTTGAACACAAGGTCATACTGTGTTTTACTTTTAACCTTGGCTATCTGCCGTCGAGATTATTGATATGGGAACCAGCCTAAAACACTTCACAGACTAGTATCCCGGTGTGTATTTTGGAAACTGAATTGCCTGACCACGCTCACAACAAAAATCTGGTTGCGCACTTCAGACTGTCTTTAACGCAATAATTACGTCAACGCAATAAAATCCCTCGCTTGGAAAGACTTTTTTAAATTACACACCAGTCTAATCTCATTCAAATCTGCTGAGAAAGTAGACTCACTGTCGTATTTCCCCCTTTAGCTGTTTTTTTCTAGTTTTTCTTCTGAACGAAACTGACACAAGTTACATATTCTACACTTATGTGACAGTTCCCCAACAAAAGTGGGAAACCCACCGCAAGCCACCGACACATCCTCGTCGTGTCCGCAGTAACGGCTGCCCCAGCCGCCGCGCTGGACGCACTGGCCCAGGTGGGTCTCGCTACCTTGGCACCCGATGTAGTAGGCGTGGACCGGGCCCGTCGCACCCTCAATGGCCGGGAGCAGGTAGTTGGCCACCGTGGTGAAGCCCAGCTGTTGGCACGCGACCTGGGCGTCCGCCAGGTCCCAGTTGTCGTCGCAGACCGTGCCCCAGGCGCCGTCGAGGTAGACCTCGAGGCGTCCTGATCTGACACTCCCGCTGACTAGTCGGATCGGCATCGGGTCGACTAATTAACGGTGAACATACTATGATGTCAAACTTTCATTAAAGTTCATGCACTAGTGTTCTTTTAACACAGTTGGTTGAAACTGGGAGAAAAACATACTTCTCAGCCACGTTAAGTACAGGTCCCATTCTTTATATCCCACCGCATGTAAACCTACTACAAACAGGTTCATCCCTATTTTTTAATTGTTGATAAGAATTCCAGATGGCTGGAAGGTCACCGCACGGGCGTCTGTATGTGAAAATATGTCTAGCTAGGAAAAAGGAATGGGAAGTTGGTAGGAAAGTGTCGTGTAGCGCTAGTCTTGCTCCAGTCAAACCCTTTACCCGTCTCGTTAAGTATAGCGGAATGCAAACCATTGAAATTTAACCGTGAACTGCCTGCAGTTATCTTACCGTAAGTGTTATCGTATCCACATTGGATGGCAACATCGTCACTGTGCGTGCAGCTGTGAATACCCCATCCAGCATGAGAACATTCGGCCAGTCTCCCCTCATGTCCAACACACTGGACCACATCCAAGAGGATGGGGGCCGAGGCACCATCCAGGTGGTACAGGCTCGTAGTGACAGCGGTGAATCCCAGCTGTCTGCAGGCTACCATGGCGTCAGGGTAGTCCCAGGAATTGTCGCAGACCGTTCCCCACTGGTTGGTTGACTCGTGGTAGACCTCAAGTCGGCCCTCGTAGGACGAACTTTCCCCAACCAGTCGTAAATCACTCCCAGCTGAAGAGAAGAAACAGCAGCATCAATAACAAAGTAAGTACAACGACAATAAACAATTTCATATGGCCTTGAGCAGAAGCAACCCCTCCTCAGTTGCTAAACGTTTCAATCTGCGAAGTGCAGTTCCCACCATAGATGTCTCCGTTGTTAGGAATATTGCGCCCTCTCTTGGTCCGGCTCGGGTTCATACATGCGGCGCGAAATAACTTAAAAAGAAGTACCCTCGCTCTGAACGCGCACAAATCTGCAGTGCGCCATGTGCGCCAGGCTAAATAATTCTGGCAGTTGCAATGAGGGTTCTGTTATCTATCTTTCGCTCTCCCTACTGCCCTACAGAGGAATGGACAGGTTTCTTCAGGATGCGTAACGTAATTTCTTCGAACCTTCATAGGAGGGAAGTCGTTGGAACAGTAAATGCACAGGCCCGCACTGCCATGTGCTCGTAACAACATTCAACAGCACTCTTGTGCAACTTGCAAAACGCATTGATAAGACAGCGAGCAAACCAACTCTCTAAATAGCTGTGAAATACTTCCACAATTCTGTGCCAGGCGTAGTAGGCCCATCACCAGCGGGGATCTCTCCTCTTTTTGTATATTCTATTTATTCTCCTATTTTGTTTATTTATTTGCTTGGTTCTTTTAATTTACTTCACTTTATAAGCGAATCCCTCCACACCTCCGATCTAAGCCTGACGTCTCACGCACAGAGTACTGAAATCACAGATCATTACAGACCATTCTCTGAAACTGCAAGACTAGAGCCACATCATTTTCCCATCACATATTTAAATTTTTATTCCGTGCCTGTGAAGAACGGACTTGAAGCGTTAAAACTTCACGTAATAGATTGTATTGGCGGCGTCCCCAATTTCAGTCGTATTCCCGAACGTACAGTATAAATTTGAAACCCTTACTGGAACGGTACCAGGTGATTTAGGAGGTCGGAAATAAATCGCAGAAGAGAGTCTGGTTCTTTCATTTTAACTTTTTCAAATGAATACACTACGTTCGGGAATACGACTGAAATTGGGTCCCTGGCGAATACGGTCTATTGTCTTACTTTTAACTCCAGTTCATACGGTTAGTGGCCATATTTTACTCTCTGTAAAGGCAACATAGTGACATCCTTACTCTCAAAATAGGTGAGTCCTTAATCAATCCACTCCAAAAGAAAGAAGACCACAGTGGGAGTGAAACCCACTCTAAACGAGTGTAAATCCCCCAAGAAGAGGATGATAAAGGGAAAATCTTTCTCTCAAGTTGTCTTCTAAATGGCTCCTTGGCAGAGTGGAAATTATTCTCACTCTTTTGGAACAGTTTTTCACTCTTTGGGGGTCTGTGGTTTTTTACTCTTTTTTAGAATTTTTTTCGAAACTTTTGGAGTGGAGTTGTAAGGGACTCATCAGTCGTATATATACAGGAGGGCAACTTGCCTATAACTAACTTAAATACTTCATTGGTGAGTAGGAAATAAAGTAATCGGTACATTTATTTATCAAATAAATAGGCTTTGATTTTTTTTCTCCCCCATTATCATGTTGGATGAACCCGATGCCACATTCGTTATTGAATTTGCCTCCCGACATCAAAAGCTGGATACGCTTCTGGGACTCACTCTATTTTAGAGTGGGTTTTAACATGAGTTTTCACACATAGAGAGTGCCGTTTCTTTAGTGCGCTGTAGGCTCGTAGTAGGCCTATGCGTTATCTTGCGCACTTTGTTAATACCATAATAAAGATATGAGAAATGATTCCATTGTTTTAAACATAGCCTATGTAGACGAAGTGTTCTAACCGCTGAGGCTCGCACAGGCTCCCTGACCTTACCGCCTATGGAAACTATTGCTTTACGGCAGCAGCCACTTTTAGTAATCCATAATAAGCCAGTGTCTATGCTTGCCGCAAGCCAAGAAGGTATGATCAAACTTGTCACTTACGTGCGGCCCAAGTTGTAAATACCTGGAGTATAAACACTGCTGCGACGACTTGCAACACAGCTCCTGTCTGGTCCATCAAAAAAAAATAATGATGGGCAAAGTATTGACTAACTTTTCTCAGTCACGGTCTTACTGCAGGATTGACAGAATCGGTACATGCTGAGCTAGCTGCATGCACGTTTAATGAGTCATTGCGCGTTGAGCACTTTTGTTATCCATCTAGAACGTTGGGCGTCGCGCTCTGTCAAGATGCGCGAGGGCTAACTTGATCAAGGAAAACACGTGAACCTAGGGACTTACCTACTGATTATTGGGGAGGCGTCAGTATCGTGAAGCAAAAACGAAATCTTGGTTTTCTTATTAACTGGAGACTGATTTAGGAGACTTCAAGTTGTTAAGTGTGTAAACTTTAGTTTCATTGTGGTAATCATCAAATTATAACGACCACTATAAAAGGTTACGATCTTTCAATTCAACTCAATTCAACAACATTTATTTCCACGATGCCATGTATGGTGACAAAAATAAATGTAGAAAATTATGACAACAAAATAAATTCAAAGAGTAAAGGTGCAAAGAAATTAAGCAAATAAAGAAGCTGCATGGCAATAATAGAGGCATTATCAGAAAGACTAGGTAGTGTATAGACATGCATTGAACAAAACAGGATAAAACGGGACAATCGGATGGGACAAAACTACGGACAATACAGTCATGAGACAGACTTCAATCTTAACTGGGATGGGAAAAACTATATTAAGTGAGGCAAGATAGATGGCTCATGACAAAAATGGCATGATTGAATATAGAAGGAGCTATTCTAGATAACTGGTGACAAGGTACTTTTTGAAGGAGCTTTTAAACCAAGCCAGAGATGACCACGATTTAATGCTATTATCGATATTACTCCAAAGATCTACGGGTGTTAACAGAGTAAGGTGTGCGTGTATATGGAAGAAAGAGGTTGGGGCGTAACTTAGTATCGTGATCATGGATGTGAGTTATCGAGGTGAAAATAAGAGGAGACTGCATCAGGCAAGAGATTGTGCATTACTTGTACATGAAAACAGCAGTTTGAAGTATCCTTGAGTGTGAGAGTGCTAAGTGAAGCAAATAGCGGTGGTGTATGGTCAAGTGGTCCTGAAAGGGTACAAATCCGAATAGCTCTTTTTTTTATTGGTGGTGAGCGGGTGAAGTTTAGCAAATCACTATATCCCTGTGTGTCTCTCTCCACCCAGGGGTAAATAGGTACCTGTGAGGGATGTTATGGTTAGCCATTTTCGCCGACATGGCAGCAACGTAGTACAATAGTACACTCCTTAGGAACTGGGCTGGTTTCAGGAATGTCCAGATGTTGTGAGCCCAACGTGCAGGGACAGTAATGACCAAGGGGTGGGTATGTTTTGCCCATTATAAAAAGGGCCATTTACGAAACTTAAAATAGTAGAGTGACCACCATTTCCCAAAGAATAGAAATGACATCTATATTTTTTGCCTGCCTTGCAGGTAGGTTGCTTCCTGCAATCGCCTTTGGAAAAGGAAGACATTAAAAAGGAATACATTCGGACTGCAATGATTTGCCAACTTACATAGAGATCACTTGTCATAAAGGTCGAGTTCGGGCGTCCGTTCTTGACACAGGTTTCGCGTTCTCGCGCTCAAACAGCGGGAACACGACCCCAGAACACTGTTCTCGGAATTGGAACAGGATCACACACCACCTCCTCGTCAGGATTTTACACAAACACACGGAAAAACTCGTGAAATTTGATTTTTGAAAAGCTGCAAAAAGTGCCGATATATGAGTGGCTTTAAAAGCCGAAGACAATGGAAAGTTTTGCAAGATTAACATTAATAATTTTTCCACGAGAAAAGAAGTTGCCCAGTTATCCAACATTAACCCTTGAAGAATGCACAAGGACGCTGCCATGTTGCATGTTACAAATCACTACTAGCGCTAATAACCGGTTGTACATTCCCGGCGTTCGAGCAACAGACCTACGAAGAACAAATCGAGCTGTTCGTGGACAAACGAGAACAATCCGTCCAAGCCATAACAACGGTTATTGTTTCTGTTCAGCAACAGAGGGCGGGCTATCGAATGGCCACATTATCATTAATTTTATACATGATGTAGATGTTCTCGTTTACATGTACACGTACTGCCAGCTACGGAAAACGTCAAATTCTGTTACGCAGAAATGTCAGTTTTGTGCAAGAACGAATACCTGCGTGGTTCCTGAGTTTTTATTGACGAAGTGAAACTAATTAGTGACGAGGGAAAAGCAACAGCAATGGGCCGGCGCCAGCAGCGACCATGGCGACATAGAAGAATATGCGCCATGACAGGCTGCTCGCACAATGCACTAACTTGTCCAAGTCATTCCTTTTTCGGTTTTCCCCCCAAATCAGAGGTCAGACGCTTACGGCTGTGGATAACCTTGTCTGGAAGGGCAGGTCGTCGTAGGTAATGCAGTAGGTTTATTTTCTTTGAGGGAAGTGAATGTTTTTCCGTGAACCTTGGGCACGTTCATGTACTAGGCCTTTTGATTGAAGCGGATATTGAGCTGACACAGTGACGGTCAAGATGGTCAATAAACCATTGGTCCATTATTACTATGAATCTTACATGTATAACACGGTTTAACTTAAGTAAGAGGCATGACAGCCCCTTTCGAACATGGTTGCTCTTTTTCAAATCATAGTAGGCCTGCCCTCTTTAAGCCAAGTTTAAGGAGCTTTCCTTCCTACAATGCCCTTTTACCATTTTGCAAAATTACTCATGCGGTTTTAGCAATAAAGCTTATTTCAAGGGCTTGTTTCTACAGTAGTGGTGCCATTTCAAAGGTTATTCGTGAAATTTTTGTGCAAGTTATAACAACCTTAATGTCTATCGTCTGTCACATGAAAATCTGATGCTGTCATGCACGTGTCTAATATACATGTGTAAACATGTAATGGAAGGAATACCATGTTCTAACATCATTTCACACCCTATGTTAAAAACCCTACAAGACTGATCTGAAAATTTGTAAGCTTTTTCTAAGTGAATACCTTGATATTTTCACTGTGACTTTTTAGGGCATATTCTTGCTTCAAATGGCTAATAGGTTACTGCAGGGAAAAATTAGTGACCCCCGTATATGTACATGGATATGGAGTTCTTTCGTATTAACTTTTTTTTGGCTCAAAATATTTTTTTTTACATTCGTAAAACACAGGCATGATGGCTCTCCGTGGACACCAGCATCGTCAACCAGAATATGTGCCTGCCACTTTGAAGGGGGGCGGAAATGTAACGATCCCACACTGAAGACAGGGGCTGACTACTCTGAGATCATTGCCAAGTACAAAAAAGAAGGCACCCCCCTGGTATCTGTGGACCACAACTACGTCAGCGGCTGTCGCCTTTTAAGGCCACCGGCGAGGAAAACATACACGCACCGTCAAATCCAGACTGACATCCCTGAGGAGAGTCCTTGTAAGTGTGGCCGGACCCACACCGAAGTCCTGGCAGTGTACTGCTGCAAGGACGGCACCGATGTTGGAACTCAGATGTCCATCCGTAGAGAACCTTGCGCAAGCCCCGAGAGTAAGCACCAGAATGCTAGACATGATGCTCCCTCTGAAATGCCCCAGTCTGAGGGAATTAGTGGAAAGGACGAGACAGATGGAGCCCACAGTGACAGCATCTATGAGATGACAGGCATCCAGCCAAATGTTTTCTTCCTCCTGCTCTCACTGCTGCCAAGCAGATCCAAAGGGTTAAGCTTGGACACTTGTCTGCGTATATTTCTCATGAAGTTGCGCTTCGGCCTGTCATTTTCAATTTTAGGGGAAATTCTCTCGGTGTCCAGGTCCACTGCCTCCAGGAATTTTCAATTTGTGCTGGATAACCTAGCCAGATCCACGCAAGACTGGATTATTTGGCCCCCATCCGAAACTGTCCGCTCATCGCTACCCCCTTGCTTTTCTGAGCACCCGAATGCCAGGTGCATCATTGACTGTCTGGAGTTCAAAACGGAGAGACCACCAACTGTGAAAGGCAAGGCTTTAATGCATTCAGACTCCAAGGGCATGTACGCTTGCAAAGCATTGGTCGGTTACTCTCCACATGGGTTAATCTCATTTTTGTCAAAGACGTTTGCCGGCGGAACGCCCGACAGTCAGATCACGGTGGAGTCCAGTTTTCTGGACCTGCTGGAGCCAGGCGATATCGTAGTAGTGCACAGCGGCTTCCCTGCCATTGAGACACTGGTAGCCGGGAGGCAGGCGACCGTTGTCAGACCTCCTTACGCTGTTCCAAACCAGCAACCAAAAGAGGAAGACTTAGAGTCCATCAACAGCTCATCTTTGCTGTGGGACCACGTCGAACGAGTTGTGGGCCGACTCCGCATGTACGACATTCTCAATGTAACCTTCCCCAACGAACTGCTGCAGTTTGTGAGTGTAATCGTACACATGTGCGCTGTGTTGGCCAACCTGGAAGAGTCCTGTGATGCAGTACGTTGAGTTGGGGCTTTTTCCTGTTATAAACAGTGCAAGTGTGATGAGCCGATTTGCATTCTGATCGCACATGTTCCAAATAAAGTGTGTTGCAGGTCATTCAAGAGCATGAGCGCATGCAACAGAAGTCAGACCAGTACGCCGACACATACATGCATGCTCTGAACATGTTTGAGCTGGCATACATGTAACTTCAGACACATGAACTTTATTTCACTGTACAATGTGCAGTGCTGTGCATATATCCATTCATCATGTTCATGTATGTGGATATGTGAGTGCGACTGGGTATTAGCCTTCGTACTGATGATGTAGCACTTGGTTTCGATATGCACCTTTCCATAAGGCAGTGGGGCCCATGGTCCATTGAGCACCATATGTAGGAAAGTACCGAACACATAAACCGAGTGTGGCTTTATCATTATAGAGATTTTCAGCTATGGTTTTTTCATTGGCATTCAAAGAGGCCATTTAAAGGTTACCTGTACCATAGAGCAAGAACATAGTCATTGTTCTTTGCATGTACAGGCAGGCCCTTTTCACGTGCCCTTTTGCAGACTTCCTTATTGCATTTGGACTACCTGATTAAGTGTTCCCAGATGTAAAGTCCGTCACTGCTACAATGCAAAATTCGTAGCCTAAAAATGAAGAACAGAGCAAGTCAGAGTCAATTGATATGAAGCTTGAATGTGCTGCGCATTGCAACAACCAGCAGAAAATCCATTCCCACTTTGGGAGTTTGAACAAAGACGATCAGATTCCATCCTGTAGTTTTGAATCTCCAGGATCCCGTCCATTAAAAAAGAAAAAAAACATCCCTTCTAGGCTGTCCTGTTCTAGTCATCCCAACAATTTGGTTGTGTTCTTGCATTGGGTCCGTAAACTTGGCCCAAAATGATGCTAAGCGTTGCACAGACTCTTTTGTCATGGTGTTTGTTGACAAAACCAAATGCTGTAGCATGAGCAAGCTTCTTTGCTGTGCTTTCATACATGTACCTGTTTTATTTACTGCTTGGAATTTTAGATGTTTTTTTCTTGCTGTTGTTGACCCATGTTATTAAAATGATATTTTGTCCAGTACCATCTATATTCTTGTACTGAGGCATTTATCATAATTGGTTTCAGTTTTCCACAGTCCACCAAGATTCTGTATGTTTGTCTGTGGAGTTTGCACATTACTCCAAAACCCTACTTGGACCATCGAAATTATGCAACATGTTGGTGTGATTTTCCCTTGGAAATATGTTTTGTACAGTTTGTCACTAGTCTTGAATGTCAAGACAACTAATATCTCTTCTGAAAAGGGCATTTTTGGGCTTTTTTGACAATTGAGGGTGTTGTGTACTTAAATGTCATCAGATGACAATGCTCATAACGTGACCCCAAATAATTTTACCCTTTGAACATATGCGGGAAAACTTTACTCACTGGCCTGCGGTCACAAACTGAACAGTAATCCCCCAAAAAACAAGATTTATGTATCCAAAATTCTGACAATTTACATAATTTCTTGCTTTGGCAAGTTATTATCTTTCAAGTTATTTTCCGGCTCTGGCAAGTTGAATGTGTCTTGCTGTGGCAAACTAATGATATTGCTATGGCAAATTATTACCCTGCTTCAGCATGTCATTATCTTGATTCTGCAATTAAAAATCGAAAAAAACCTGCACCCCCCTGCAGATATCACGTTGTAAGAGTGGAACTAATGGGGCTTCGTAGGTGATCCATTGTGCCTGCTGTACTTTACGTTGGCAAGAATGATTATGCCTGCAAGCTTTCGTGTTAGCTTTGTATTCCAAACAGTAAGACGGCCTCCTGTGGCTTCAGTGGCCTATCTGGCCCAGTTTCTTACTTTTAATACGACGTCTGTGGTAAGTCATCTGCACTTTACATGTACTAATCGATATCACGGACGTATATAAAAAAAACCTGGACTTGCAACGCCTTTGTATGAAAAAGAAGCCAACCAGCGGCCATTTTACCGAGCCGAATACAAAGGCGTGGGTTGGCTCCCTACTATTGACGTCAGGAAGAACAAAGGCGGGCATTACCAGGAAAGCTTTGTATTCGGCTCGGTAAAATGGCTGCGAGTGGATTCAATGACTCTATAAGCTGATTAAGGGCATTGCGAGTCCAGATTTTATTATACACGTCCGTGATCGATATGCGTAAGTCAGAAAGGAAGTCGGTCGAAGTCAGAGACGAATCCAAGTAAGTATAGCGCCATCTGTAGTCTAAATTAATCGATTTCAACCAGAAGCAGTGCGAACAACTGCTTGGAAGCAAGACTAATCCAGTTGCCTCCTCTGATCTGTCGGGTGACAGAATCTGGAGGATATCTTCTGAAATTGGCCTAAATTTTCAAACCCATTTCGTTGACTTTCAGGTATCGTGATCAGTTAAGGCCAATATTTCGCAGACAGTGGCATCCTTTCTTTGGAGATCCACAATATTCATTGCATTAGATTCAAAACTTTACTTTTCTTCGTACATTGTATTTATGTACATTGATTTCTACTTACGTGCAATGTTGATTATGCAGACTGTATGGTTTGAGCTGTAGCTGAAAAAAAATTCCTAGTCATAATTTTGGGGAAATTTATACTCTTCTTCAGTGCATGAAAATTGTTGGGATACCCACCAGGCTATGTACTGAAAAGTACACTCCTTAACCATTAAAAAGTATCCATGCTTTTCTTAGCAAATAAGGGCTGATTTTGGTCCAGCTTCCAAAGCTACCGCACGTCGACCTGTTTGCTCGTGCATCTACACAGATTTTGTGTCGCACTTGCTATCATTTCTGCTGCACATAAATCATAAAGGCATGAACGGCCAGTCCGGGTGGTAAGTAGGACCTTTTAATAAAATACTTGTACATAACTTTTTTATGCCGTTTCTAATGCCATAGCTTAGTTTTATGCATTTTCCTTTCAACTTGTGACTACGGAATGACTTAACATGTCCACTCTAAAATAATGTCAAGTTTCCTTAAATTCAAGGAGACTGGTATTGATAGCATTCTCATTAATTTGTCTCTTGAAATGGGTAAACAGTTGTGGCTATATGCTCTTCTTCAGAAACCCTTTTCTTTAAAGAAATTACTGGCTTAAATTAACTAGTAAATTTAATTGGCTATTGGATAGCATAATTTATTGGTTATTTAATTTTTTATATTAATCCTCTGTATTTTGTCCAGGTGATTGTCATCCTGGCCACCACACGACCGTCGTTTTTTTTTTTTATATCTTGTAACTATACCCTTTGTACATAGAATAAAATACAGTACATACGAGACAGAAAACTTCACCCAGAGTTTTATTAGTGGAGCCACCCGGTCACACACCAAAGAAGAGAAAAGAAGGGCTAGCCAAATCTTTTAAAAATAGGCAGGCGATTTATGTGCCATATCAACGTGACAATGAGGTTTCTTTCAATGAGCTCATACGAGATTTGCTGATGAATTAGGAACCACTCAGAAAAGGGCGGCAAATAGTGCAACCAAAAAAAGGGAAAACGGGTTGACTATAACACAAATATGAATTTTCATTGTTTGTATTTTGTAAAATTCCATTGCAGCTACCATGAAAAAAGGGGTGCGCCTTCATTCTAGAAACAGATCTGACTCGCGACTTATCAACGGTAACTTAGGGTCGCGACCATAAAAATAGAGTATGCCCCATACTCTATTTTTATGGTCGCGACCATAAGTAATTACCGTTGATAAGTCGTGAGTCAGCTCAAACATTCTTGTCACAAGCAGACTATTTCTAGCAAACAGTGTTCTGTATGTTGTGCGCAAAGTAAATGTGTAGCGCAATCTGATGGTAACTGTGAAGGTCAGCCCACTTTACATTACGTGCAAAATAGGGGACTTTACGGGACAGTTCAAGTAATACTTCTGTGAGGAATGGCGGAACGTACATTCAGGAGCCTACAGTGGTCTGACAGAAAACTATGGTACGAATACAATGGCGGCATTTTTCTCTTCGCCGTGGTTCCCCCCGAATGCTGGAAGGAAATTGAAGCCTTTCAAGCCCGCCCAACTGATATATGTATAGCAAGTCCTGGTAGGAGTGGTACGTATGATCTTTTGTAGTGATGTTACCCAGGCCAAAAAGCCCTTGGACACGGCCTTGTCCAAAACGATGGTCATCAGTCAGTCCGCAGCCCACTGAAAAGCCGTTCGTTTTATGTGCGTTATATGCATGGCATTCTGGTGGGTCACAGATAATATCACCATCTATCTAAAAATGGTTGAATTCGGGTAAATATGTACCTAGTCCAGTCAGGGCACGGACTATTCCAACGATTGCCAAAATCTACCGCAACGGTAAAGCCGCCATGACACAACGTGCACTTTCCGTGTTCTCATTGGTTGACAAAGACATCATTGGGAAAGCTGTCACAAACGTGTAGATCGTGCACCTCTGTATGTACGTGCACAGTATGGATCCGCACAGACGACGGAGGATTTTTTTTTTGGGATTTTTAATGAAACTTTCCAAAACACATGAAAACAAAACTTTTTGTTTAATATATTTATACCAACTGGTTACATAATAGAAAAGACAACATACTTGACAATAAACATGTACGTGTGCATAACCACCTTTCTTTTTACATTTAAAACTTACTGCAAATATAAATAACAGCTGCCTCTTTGCAAAACTTTTAAAACACTGAATACTGTTTTCCCCACAATGAAATAAACCAACATATTTGGCAAGTATTAATACCTGTGTAGCAAGTGGAATGTCAGGTGCTATTTCAAGTGAACCTTGACTGTAAAATATAAATAAACAATAAAGATAAATTTTAGTTAGAAATATATGATTGCAGTTTTGCACCATCTTGTTAATCTGCACTTGTTGCTGAATGTTACGTGAAGGCCAGAAAGTGGCTGGTGGCTTATAAATAACTACAATGTATAAATATTCTTGTGAAACAAACAATGGCAATTTTGTTGGTCCACAAATACATATGCAAAGAAACAAAAATAATTTTTCAACAACTTAACTTTTTTTTCAAAAGAGCTTTGGCATAAGACAACTTCCATCTTTAACTAAGAAAAAAACATCAAGAGCTCTACATGTAGTAGTCTAAGTTGTCACTAAAGAATTTCACAATGCAGAGTGTAAATGTACCAATAAACTAGAGGTCATCTTTGGCAATATCTCAAAATTACTAAACACATAAAAACAAACACATTAAAAATAAGTTATAATCTTTGGTTGACATACACGTATGAGGCAAAGTGTTTGGGCATATAGTCCAAAAAAGGTATAAAAACTCTAAAAGAAAGACAACCGTATATTGTTTATAAAATGGAGTTGGATATACATCATGCGTGCACTAACTCCTTACAAGAAATAACAATCATAAATAAGCACCACCATATTAATCCTGCATGCTTCCTGTAAATGCAGAAATACTCCAATTGCATTCTGCTCTGTATTGCATCCTGTACATGTAATAATGACTCACAAAAAATTGGGTACATTATCAGAAAATATTCACAACCAATCATCTTGCTCATTTTCATGTGCATGTATATCATGATCAGGGGGATCTTCTGTATCACTACATGTATCTTCACTACTGGAATGTGACTCATTGGATTCAGAATCAATATCATCCTGAAAAATTCCAGGTTTATCTACCACTACTGGAACATTCTCACAGTTTCGACAAGTGCAGCCAGGTCCACATCGTTGATTATTTTTTTGGCACTTACACTGTCTATTGAGGCACTTATTTTTGTTACAACTGCAAACTCTTGTCAAATGGTACACATTTTTCCGGACTCTCTCCATATTGTCTGAAGAGTCCCAAACAATACAAATATCACGAGCATCATTTTCAGACTGTGCCCAGCCATAACATTTGACATCAGGGTAGTCAAACACCTAGTAGGGAATTCCCATCCCAATTCGAGTGAAGGCCATCTCTGGCAAAATGCCAATGTTGAAACTTGTCGCTACTGTCAAAGAAATGACAACCAAGCTGCCCACAAACATTCCCCGAGTGAATGTTGTGGCTCACACGTGAGGCATCCAAACTTTCACTGTCCTGCCGAGGAAGAATTCCACTGCACACCAGCTTAGCAGTTGGAAAGATCTCGCGTACGGAGGTGATGAGTTCCCTGAAATGCTTCAAGTTGCTGTGCAGGAAACCCCACTCTAAATCGTTTGTTCCGACATGGATTACAACAATGTCAGGCGTAGTTGTATACATGTCACGACACTGAAGCAAATGCTTTCGAAGGCCCGAAATTGTTGCACCGCGGCGAGTTGCTACCTCCACATCAACTAATTCAGTTGTGATGTTTTCTTTGAGGTACTTTGTTAGGGAATCTCCAAGTATGAGAGCTCTAGCCTTTCGTATAGGCTCCCAACATGATGGCGTTGGCCGACCTGGTGGTGCTGGCTGTGGTGGGACTGGCCATGGTGGTGGACGGCCTGACCTACAAACAAACAAAAAGATGCATGTACTTTCAGTGGTCATACATGTGTACATCTACATGTAACACTAAAACCTTTAGTTTCATCACATTGTTCAGCAATATAAAAAGAAACATGTCTTCTTTGGGCTCATACACTCAAGGTACATGTACATGTAACTCAAATAATTTTGGAGGCAACAAGCAACAACATGGAAATGATGGGGTTTTTTTTTGTTTTACGTTTCATACAAAAGTGTATATTAAACATTGACATTTTCAAGAAATCAAAGTCATGGAAAAACCGGCAAACCGTTATATATAATTAACATCTCCCCAACGCAAAAATAATACATCTTGAAAAATAGTTCGCGGTACCCGCTGCTTCATTTGACTCGGACCGGCCAGCCGACCCCGGCAAGCTCGGTGGTCGAGTGGTTAAGACATCTGCACTAGTAAGCAGGAGGTCGTGGGTTCGAGTCCCACCTGAATAAGCTTGTGAGGTTTTTTTTCGCAAGCTCTCGGACAAGCACTGAGCATACAGTGCTTATTAATGTACGTTGGGTACGGGCAAACCGTTATATATAATTAACATCTCCCCAACGCAAAAAAAAAAATAATAATAATACATCTTGAAAATGAAAGCTTATCGCTTTCTCTTTCGATCTGTAGTGATAGTTTTCGTCATTGTTACCTAGTCCAGTCAGGGCGCAGCAAGTAAAAACGCAAATGAAAACAGCCACAGCATTACGCCTGAACTTTAGACGTGCAAAAAACGGCAAAAAAGTGGTTTAAACTGGGTATTTTTACCACCATTCGAATCGGAAAAACGTGTTCTTTCTACTTACCACGCCATCTTGGATGCCCACTACTTCTTTTAGAACGTGTAGTTCGTTACAAAAGATCGGTTGAAATCTCGCAACAACGCGCGGAACTCTCGCAGCTATTTCGTACACGTTTGGCTGAGCACTTAAAGTTCGGGATTTGACCTCATTATCGCGAGCGCTGCGGACTGTCATGTAGCGAGCAACCGGGAACCCGGCGCTGCCGCGCTGGCCTGTGGGGACTTTGCATTGGGTCACCCAATTGCGTTCTGTAAGTTTTCAAATAATGAGTTCCTATAGAAACTAACCAAGGCAACACTTAAGTCAGAAATTTGTACGTGTTCCAGGGGTAATACTGTGAATAAATATCAGTGAAGAAAGGACCTCATTGATGACCATCACGTTCGGCGTTATCGTCCTTATTTATAGATCTTCGTGTTAATTCGAGCAAGTTTGTTTTCACTTTATCAGCTTACGCGAGAACGAGAATGTATTAACGTCACGGAGACTTACCCACCGATAGCCGATAGGCTCTAGATTCAGTTGGGCTGGCAAGTTACAATTTCTTTGTGACTGATACTGCTGTAAATTTACTTCCTATAATATAAAACAGTACAACTTTAGCTTGACCTCTTGTTTCAACTGTTGTTTTTAGCTAAAAAAAAATAACCCAAAAATATATTTTAAAAAATATTTTCTCTTGTGTACAAGTGCAATGAATAAAAATAATTAACGTATTTTTTGGCTTTTGGAAGTGTGAGATCAGTGTGTGGTGTTATATGTTTCTTTCTGATAAGGTATTTTTTTAAGTTTTCACAAGTTGATAAAGGAAAAAAGATACGTAACCTTTCTCCCAAGATGAAATATCCAGAATAAAACAAAGAATAAAATAAAAAAAATAAAATTTTTGCACGTAATATTTTCCTATTAGGGGTGCCGGAAGCGCGTCATTAGGAGTCAACTTTAGGCTTAATCGGCCTTGAGCAGAAGCACCCCATTATCAGTTGGAAAGATCTAAGTTGGTCGGGAGTGATCATTTTGTTGGTAGCGACGCACCCGCAACGCATGCATTTTATAGTCGTTGGTGAACCAGCGAGGTGCAGTTCCAACCAATGGAGCCGCCTTTGCTAGAAAGAATTGCGCCTTTCTTGGTCTAGCTTCGGGCTCGTGGGGAACCCAGACTGCAGTATAAGAAACGGGATGATCAGATTCGACCTTAGTTTGGTTCAATGTGAAGCTGACGCGTAACCAAAGCAATAAAGCAACGAATCCCCCAATTAATTTGCTAAGAATTAATGGACTGGTTGAAGGTGTCGAGTAAAACATAAATTGTCTTTTGTATTGATTTCCACCCACAGGTTCACACTGGATGTCGCGAATTATAAACCTCCTTTTGGGCTTTGATAACCCCGACTTTCTCAACGATCCACCGCTTGAGAATTTACTAATTTCTGCTGTAACCGATCCCAATGCTCCGCAACGCATGGGTTACCACGTAGTGGCTGAGATGCCTTCTGATCGTCCAAGAGTCATATCTACTCACGTTCCTGCGACACACCTGCCAAAGTCATTCTGGAATACCGAAGGAGTCAAGGTACTTTCCAACAAAGTGAAATGCGCGTGCAATTTACATTAACGAAGTTTCCCTTGTTTTTTGTGAAGGTGTAGTAGCCCTGAGTCGAATTTCTTTCATTGCCTTTTCGTTTTTTACGTAACGTGAGCGGTGAAGCGCGTCTCCATTTCTTTTAAATAGCCCTATTGTTGCCATGCGTCTCTCTCGGGGGAGCGGGTTAGCGTAGCGGTTCTTTCCTCGCTTTGCACCAATGAGGCCCGGGTTCGAGTCCTGGCTTGGCCCAGGCTTTAAGTGCATTGTTTTCCAGTCCATACTCGCTCTGCGCAGGTTTTCTCCGGATACTCCGGTTTCCTCCTGCCTCTAAAACTGGACCTTCTTCCGAACTCCGTAATGTGATGCTGATTAGTAAAGTGTATGAATAAACGTACAGTTATTGGCGCAAATAGCCCGAGTTGCTGAAAGCGCCATTAAAACAAAACAACATCAACAACACGCGTCTCTTTCTCATTCTTTCCTGCGTTGCTGATAGTCACAGTGGTCGCTTCACTACTCCGAGTTCTTGTGCTTCCTTCTGGGTGATTCCGGTTGTTAATGTTTATCCTTTTCTTTGCATTCATCGTTGTGGTGAACCGGGTTGTTTGGCAGTAGCATACAGCTTAATATATTCTGGTATATTATTTTGTTTGTTACCCAGGTGGTCTATTTGTTTTCCTTTTGATATAAAAATTCATTTACTTTAGTTAAGAAAAGAAGATAACTGCATAAAGAAAAACACAGAAAAGGAGACTCCTTTTTTTAAATTTATTTTCTAAGGCGAAGTAGCCACCCAATTATGCCCAATGGCTAAGTTAGACACTCTATTTTCGGAGGCAAAGTAGCCTAAAATTTAGCACTCTCCAAAAAGGCCATAAGAAGTACCGGAAGTAGACGAAAGGCATACTTACCCTAGAGAAAACTTGGCTTATAATGTGGTGACGAAATGTTGGAAATCTCTATGCACACCAACGTAAGCACAACCATGCCAAATGTGGGGTTGCAAACTCTTCTGCTATAGTAAGCACGACTTTCTGCTAACCCTTAAGCAGTTCTGTGAAATTGGGACTTGGGTAATTTCTGTACGTGAAATTTAATTCTTGCTTTTTTATATGGGAATTTTTTTCGTAATTATTTTTCCTGCATAGATTCTCTTCATGCTGAGAAACCCCTTCGACACGTGTAGATCTGCATTCAAGTTAATTTCAAATTTAGTCAGTGGACCCATGTCGTTTTCTTCATATCTGAAGTTCAGTCTAGATGAGCAAAAACTTGGTGAGTTTTGTTGTGATGCAACGCCGCGAATTCGTCGCACCTGTCTCTACCGTTTTTCAGCCGTTCGCTCGGCAACGTATGCACTTTGTATACATCTGCTCTCGCTGTTATTTTACCTCTTCAGGCCACAGTTGTACAACCGTGACAAAAAGTCCAACCTGTATCGGCCTGGGTAGCAACCTGGGCCCAAGAGTTACTTTATTTTCACTTTGTTCCAATATGACGAAAGCCTATGGCGGTGCCATGCAGTACATATTTTCAAAAAAGGAAGTAACGTTTTTCCAGTTTCGTTTTTACGCTCGGTATTTTTCAAAGTTCGTTTTTACGCGATATGTACTTTTTTAATTTTGGGGAGATGACTTGCCCAGCCATGGAAAAGTAAAAAGCGCCGGGGAGGGGGTGCCGACACCATATGCCACTATACAGGGATGATATTTATGAGACAAATGTACGTATTACTTGCAAGCAGAATCTTACATTAGAATGGCATCTTTGAGGAATTTTGTTCTCCCTTGTGTTGGGAAGTCTGAAAAATTTTTCTTATGAATTCATTCATTTATTTTTCTCACCACAAAAAAGTCGGGGAGGATTCAATATCCCCAGTCAAATAGTGGAGGGGATATATGCTCCCAACCCCACATCCCCCGGAACTACACCCACTAACAAGGAAGATTATTTTTTAATGAAAAATGAGTCCTACAGTTTGGTCATAACCAGCCTTTGCACTACCTTCGAACACTAACACCGAATACTGACATCGACTTCCGCCTCGTAGAACGAACGTTTGAGTTCTGATGTCAATTTACGATTTTCCCTTTATGATTTTAACTGTGGAAAACTGTGTTCCAAAATTTATAAAACAAACATGTAAAAAGATGGATGGCCATCCTCCATATAGGTTTGAACAAAAAGTCTGACTTTAGAAAACAAGTTTAAACCTGATGGAAGAAAAAATTTTGGAGATCGGTCCGATTATTAATCGTTCGTTGTTTCAACAAAATATTAGGTAGCTGTACTCTGCAGAGTCTTACCCGAAGTTATTGGGAAAGACGGCATCAGAAAAACCTTCTTTTCGTCTACTACGAAGATCTGAGAGAAGTAAGCAGCTTTTATCTCTTATGAATTATAAATTAGCTTTGCTTCCCAATTTTTAGGGGTTATTTTCAATTAGAATATGCAATAGCAGATTATAGGTATTCGATTTCACGTTTGCATGTTCGCACTGTATGTACGTGCGTGGGATAGTACAGCCAGGAATCCGCAAAGCTTTCTTTTTTTTTAAGATAAACCACAAAGGCATTTGCCTTTTTCGACGTCCAAGGTCCGATCTGAGGACCTAACAGGGGTCGATCCCCCAAAGAGCCCCTCCCCCTTAAAAAGGGTGATTGGTGTGTCTCTTTCATCTTTCATGATTTCGACAGCGTGTAAAAAGCCTCAACATGTAGCATCACCCTCAGAAGGCCATACAAGATTACATAAGAAAATGGCATATCCCCCCACAACCACCACCAAAACAAAAGCCCCTGAAAAAGCTGTTCTTGATCTGCCTACAATGCCAGCGGCCCGTAACAGCGGTGGGGTCGAGCAAAGAACCCATGATGCAGCGCTTCGTGCAAGGACTACGGGGAGGAACAAAGGCATGTTCATTGCTATCAGTAGCGCGCCCGCGTCGCTCACTGTTGTGCCAGAGAACTGCGACAAGATCCACCAACTGCCAGGCTTAGAGGTGCTGACCAGTAAATAAGCTACCATAGACAACAGTGAAAAATATCCCCACTTCAAAAAATAGGAAAGAGGACTCGCAAATTTCTCAGATGTTCAAGACACATCCCAGCTTAAAGCTCACTTCCTCGACCGATGACAGTATTAAAGATGTACCTTTCCAGAGATAATCATCACAAATAGTCACGAGGCCCATCGCCATTTTGAAAATTGATTCACTTGCTCCATTGCAAAATATAGAGCGATTTGGAGGCCCCATTTTGTCCGATACCTTCAGGAATACAAGTTGGCAGTCCGGCTCCTAGATTCCGTCCTCATTCTTTACAAACCACCCACTCCATTCACGTGCCAAGAAATGCTCTAATAGCAGAGAATTTGACAGCGTACGAATCGTGATTCAGTTTAACGGGAATTTTGGAGCTATTCACTGGCTTGCAACCTGAAGTTGAAACCAAAAGTCTCCTGGTTTGTAGTGCAGACAAAAAGCCCAAATGTAACACACAACCCTTACGCAAATATAATGTAGCTGCTTTCCTGTTTAGTTAGTTCTGGTGAATGTCCAACTACTTGTATTAAACATGACCTGTGGTCTGTGGAAAATAAGTTAGAAATAGGTCACCCCTACATCTAGCAATTAATTACAACTCTTGTGCGTTCTGTGATAAGTCATCGTTTCAAGAACCTTATTTTTTTTTGCCAAGAATTTTCGACAAACCGTCACTTCCGTAGCGAACTTCTTGGAAATCCCAGTGTCAGCTGACCAACTCGACATGATTCAGGAGCGATCGTCCTTGAGGGTCATGAGAGCAATGGAGGCAAAGGCGCAAACCAACGAGGGCACCGGTGTGGGAACTCTCATTAACAAAGGTATCATTATTTTCTGCAAGAACTCAAATTCCACGGTATTACGATTTCTCGAGGGCTCAAGGCTCGACATATCTCTCCTCGTGGTAGGAGTGCAAATGTAAACATTGATTGTTTTCTTACAAACCCGATTAGCTGAGATTTACAAGATGTTTAGCGAACATTTGAAACATACTGTAACCATTCTAAATCAACGCCCAACATCTCCGCTTTTTCGAAACTGCCCAAAGAACTTTGAAGTTTTTGGTCGGTAATGGAGCATTCCGTCATTCTGGAACGAGTCTCCAGTTTCTTTTTTCTCAAGGTATATCACAAATTACATCCTGAAATACCTTAATTACGCGTGCTGAAAGCGGAAACGACATAACTATATAAACATGGAGAATATTGCGTGACATGATCTCGTCAAAGCGAGGGATGGTGGGTTCAAAGTGTATGAAATGAGCAAGTGCCTTTTGATTGCTCCAAATGTATTCGCCGATTGCAAACTTAAACGCACCTTAACTTAGTTATTGTCATCATATCGGCTTCGACAACGCAGGCTATGTAGGTCCTATGTGCTAATGTCGAAATGAAAATTCAGTTTCGGAAACGATTATTTGTTTCTCTTTCCTTCTTTATTGCAGGATTGATTAACAAAGCAATCACGGAGTATTCTGAAATGGACATTGCGTTTGTCAAGTCCAAGATCAAGGAAAAACTGGCTGATACTGATATTAGATACGTGGAAGATATCATGTAACAGAAACCCGTGTCCAACATCAATGTTGTCAATGCTGCTTTCACCAGCGTTCACATCTGTCAGATTATTAGCATTCATATCCATGTGTCGTCAAGGCGATTCCGGGAATCCAAATCCCGCGATTCGTGCGGAGAATCCAACCACTCACATTCGATTTCAGGCATACACGTTGGCAACGTTCTATGCCGTGTTTAGAGATGTACATGTATCTGATTCGTAAGTGTGACGTCACTTCAGTTTAAACCACACCCACTGCACACGTGCACTGCACATTTTTACATGCATTAACCACCACTTACATTGAACCATGGAACCGGAAGTTAACGCGCACCTTCAGCGATTGTCCAATGAGAGCCTGCAAATCGTGGCGCGTTTGCTTTTGTGAAGAAGTCACTTGCAAACCGGATACGCAATGAATACGTCACACGCACACTTATGTGTGTAAAAAGCGTTAGCGTGAGTACCTGCGCGTTAACTCCACGCGCGTACTCCATTCGTTTGTAGGGCACCAACTGGTTCTAAATGACGTCACAAAACACCGTCACCATCAACATTTGCCAAAGCAAAACGACAGGGGGTGGAATCTTGCTTTTTAATTTTCATTTACGGGCAAGCAGTTTCCTTGTTCCCACGACTGGGTTTCAGAAATATATGAGAGAGAAATGATAATAGTTCAATCCTAAATGCAGACTTAAAAGTTTTGTACATTTCGTCATTGGGATGTTGATGTCTATATGTTCTTCATCACATCATCACTGAATATATTTTGACTTCAATCGTGCCGTTGATGATCAAGTTAAGATATCCTTGACCCATGGTCCATGCTTCTCCTGAACTTGTATATAATTGCTAATCATGTTTCCAAAAATTGCCCACTTATATTTCCATCATGTGTTCAATCTGTGTTCATTCTGAATTCTAATGCCAATTTGGTTTTGTTTTGTTAATTGTAAGATGCAACCATAAAATGAATTCGCTCCAAAATTAACATGTTATAATCATTTTTAGGCACAATTCATTTTAACAACGTGCGCTGATTCAACATGAAAATGAGCGAAGAACAAAATCCACTTTTAGAATTATGTCTCGTCATAACGTCATGCATTTGCTGCAGTATTTCAATAATTTGGCGCAATGAACTAACATTTCAGTCTTAAATAACAGAAACCAAACATCACGTTTCTGTATTGGTAACAAATAAACCAAGGTTGCCATTTTTACTTTTTTATCATTTATTACAATCTTTACGGCTTTGAATAAAGATTCAGTCACTGGGATTTGGATCAACAGGCAGGCAATCCGTTCATTGACACCCCTATAATTATCCCATCTATTTGGTCAGGAAGTGAGTGAAAAGGGTATAAGGCACAGAACGTTGCTGTACTGTACCTTGTGCTTATTGTGCTTATAGGCCTGCGTGTAAATATTGGGTTATTGATAAAAAATCGAATAAAAAAAGATGACCTGTGCCCATCAATTTACAGTAAAATGACGTGTTATTTTTAACTTGTGTTCTTTATTTCTGTTCAGTTGTTGACCCACTCTTAACAAAGTTTTATCTTGTGTAGCAGAGTCTGTATTGTGCTTGTGATATTTATAGCTTACCCTGTCCATAAAGTATTCATCTCTATTAATTTGTACATCAACCCGAACCCCATTGGGACCATTGAAATTATGAAAAATAATATTAGATTCATCATGGTTAGGTTAAAATGTCCTCGATGTGAAAGTTACTTTGGAATAAACTTAGTACAGCTTCCCACTAAAAATTCTTGAATATGAGAAACTTTCTGATATCTCCTTTTGGTCACTACTGAAATGGTGTTTCTTAATTTAAAATTTAAAATCCTCCGTACATTGACAGAACACACATAATAATGATGTTGTTGCTGTGATGTCACCACAGAAAGAAAGTGTTAATTTGGGGGATTTTTGTTAAAACTGTCAATTCAAATATGGCAATAATAAATGTAGTGAGTACTACGGTGCTGTGGTGTCACAGCGTAACAATTAGATCCCAAAGTTAATCTGGTTAAGCGTGTTGGAGTGACAAGATGAAATGAATCGCAGGACGACCACTTGTTGTTGGATTACCAAGAATCAGTGGTGTGGAGAATTTATTTCAGTCATTAGAAGAATCAAGCTGATCATCAGCCAAACATCAGTGAATCACCGTCAGAATTACAGGAATTGGAGCCAAGTAGACAATAAGTATGCGTCCCAGTTAAGTTAGAGTTAGCAATTGTTGATAGTATCCCGATAAAGATTATATAAACGATATAGAAGAAATGACAGGAGAAATAGGTTTGCGGGTACACCATCGGGCGAGGTGTGGTTCTTAAAAGAACCGGTGAGTGTTAACTCGATGTTTCCTGAGGACGGTCAGAGAACACTAGCCGAAACATCGAGTTAACACTCACCGGTTCTTTTAAGAACCACACCTCGCCCAAAAGAGATTGATTCCATGGTGGACCCGCAACCTATTTCTCATGTCTCTTCCACCATGCAAAGCTTCAAATCTAGAAATGATAGATAAATGGATTGATGGATAGATGAACAGATGCCTGGATAAGTATAGGCAGATTCCCCAGATGTAGGTCTCCATAGGCGCAGCTACGTCATTGCCAAAATGTTCTGGAATTAAGGATAAGCACCCAAACTCCCATGCTGATCAAACTGAACGATTATCCGGAGGAAAAATCGTCACTGCCGTCACTGAAAGGTCGAGAACAAACAGTGATTGTTACCGCACGCCCTACTCCATGTGAACACATCACCGAAATCTATAATGCATCGACATAGAAAGTAATCCCAAATCAAAATTGCCGGAATTATGGTGAAATGCCACAAAATAAGCTTCCACCATCAAACAGGTGCACTGTTATGTGTAATATAAAGTGGAATGTTTGGGTTAAACTTTAACCTTCTAAAATTATGGCCTGATTATTCATGCGGTGAGAGAATTTGTGTAACTCGTACCACATATGCATATGCATGACAGAGGTTTATCCCACTGATTAGGGTTGATCTAGCCCTGTATCTAGGGAGTTAGGCAATAGATCACGTGCCCCCACATAAATGTTTCAGAAAATTTTGGCTCATCGGCACACTCTCATGAACTGAAAAAAAATCACCAACGTAAACAAACTTGTAATCCAAAATCCTGGCAACTATTAGCACAGAAATATGTACATGTTACAACACTGAGGTTTTTTAATCGGTTTATCTTTTTTCTTGGTCATTCATAATATTTCTTGGTTTGTTTTGTTTCTAAGGTTATACTCTGTTGTGTTCAGATTTTTCTCAGTTTTACTCGTTTTTAAACCAGCATGATATTACATCCATTTTCCCTGTTCTCTTAATCTCTACACCTTTTGTTGTTAATGTCATGTCGCAATAGCGGAATAAATAATGTGCTTGGTCAGTCTTAAACGTGCGTTTAAGACCGGCTCAGGAGAATGGGCGCGACTAATTTCAGCGTTCGTATCCTGAGCCGGTCTAAGACCGGCTAAGCACATAATTATCCCCATTCATAACACTTTTTGGTCAGAGAGTCAAAAGAAGTCATGATGGATTTCCAGCGATTTTGTTCTAGAGTTTTACTTTAATTTTCCCGAACACCCTTATCGACGAATTTAGTTTGTAACAACGAATACTCGCAGTATGGTCTGTAGATGTGGTGAATTGAAGAAATGTTGCATGTCCCATGACACATAAAATTTGTCTGAAACCTTAGATGTCACTGTCATTTTTATTCAAAAGTTAGTTATTATTCCATATACATCCAAATACAGTCAAAGAATACATGAACTCGACATGCGAAATTATATTCATAAAATGTTGTTTGCCTGTTATACAAAACAGCATATTCGTATCGATCCCGTTGCGATGGGGGATTAGTTACAAATTAGGCTAGAGAAACGCTATTAAAACAATATCCAATTTGGGAACTTCTTGGAAAGGGTATTCACTGGTTTTACGTATGAGCGTATCCAGATCATCTTGTCTTCTTGGTTCTCGGTTCTACAATAAATCAACGTTCCGATTTTTTTCTCAAACTCTCCAATCTGGTGCACTCTCCCCCACCCCCTTTTCTCACCCTCTAAAAGTTTGTTGAACTCCGGTTTGGAGGGTAACTTGCAGACTAAATGGTCGAGTTCGGGCGGCCTGTGCTTGACACGGGCGTCTTGTTCTCGCGCTCAAACAGCGGGAACACGACTTAAGAACACTGTTCTCGGAACAGGATCACACACCACCTCCTCGTCAGGGTTTTACAGGGACACACGGAAAAACTCGTGAGATTTTGATTTTTGAACAGCTGCAAAAAGTAGAGAGACGGCTCCCAAATCCATAGACCATGTAGACAATGGGAGGTTTTGCAAAATTAACATTAATTATTTTCCGTGACACAGAAATGAATGTTCCTGTTTATACAGAAAAGAATTCAGCCCATCCAAACCTTAACTCTCGAATAACGTATATGTGGACGCCATCATGTTGCGTGTTGCTTGCGATAACCGGTTGTTTGTTCCCGGCGTTCGAGCGGCCGACCAACGAACAACAAATCGAGCTGTTCGAGAGCATATGGGAACAAGCCGCCCGAGCTCAGCCAATGAGGGCTATGAGAATTCGTGCCGTACAACGGGCCCCAAAGCTGGATCAAGAGAGGGCGTAATTTTCCCATCAGCCAAGGCTCATTTGATAGTAACTGCGCAGTAGTGGTTCATGAATATCTATGAAATGCAAGCATTATTAAAGTCGCATCGTTACCAATAAAAGCAACTCTCCCGACCAACATGACAGCCTATTTTCAACCGATGAGGGGGTCCTTCTAGGCGGATTAAGCAGCTCAGTCCATTTAATGAAATATAGGTCTTTTTCCTTTTGGGGAAACAGAAATACCAGACCAACAATGTTTTCAATTAGGGTTAGGCTCACTGCTAACGAATTATTTTGTGATAATAAAATCGAGAAATAGTAATAAGGTGGCAAACCTAAAAGCCCTTTTCGTGAGCAGTGGTTTGTTTGGTACGATTTTTGGAGGCCTGAAACAAAAAAAAAATCAACGTTTTCCTGAAATTTTCAATAGCGGGCTGTGGTGGAGAAAAATATGAATTTGAAGGCCGACTAATTGCGTTTGCATATAGACTTAAACTCAACAGTACGTTAATTCCCACATTATAATCGTGTGCCCTTGCGGGCGTATAATCATTCAGCCTTTTGGGAATGAAAGATGGATAAAAAAGTACATTAAGTTCACAAGAAGTTCATTATTGAAACTGAGGCCTATTTTTCCCTTTTAACATTCCGAGGAGACGTACAATATCACAGTATGGATATCCCCGTCGTTGCATCTTGAATGTAACTCTCACAGCTAAGTTGACCGTCGACGGTCCAGCAGAATTACATATGCATGTACTCGTCATAACCAGAACTTTGTTATTGTCGCAAAGTCCACCATAATGGGACAGTGTAAGTTTAATACAGCTAAAGAAAACCTCGGAAATGCAGAAGTCGACCAAAGTAAAGCAAGTCACGACCACTTTATGATAAATCCAAAAATACTTTCACAAAATTAAAGTATTATAGAAAATTTACAAGTTATATTAAAAAGGAATTATACAATATGAATAACCATCACAAACTTAAACGGTACCGGGACAAAGAAGAACAGGGGCATCGTGCACAGGGGTGAAGACAGTGGCCTCCAGTGGGTGACGTCGGCAGGTCCACGGGGACTATGGCGTTGGTGTAACACTCCCGGCTGATGGGGGAAAGGCGTGTCCTGTTCCCTACCAAAAAATCCTGAAAACTAATATGTTTCTTACAATAAATACGTGCCCATTCATGTAGTCCTCTGGACACAAGATTGTTTTTTCATTACTCTTTCAAAGATCAATAAACAGACCAGCGCTGCAGCGGTCCTCGCAAAATATGTGCTAAATCCCTGGCAAGATATTTACAAAATCAAATTGCTAATTTTGTCCATACAAGCCGTTATAAACCATGAACAAGGTTACAAGCAATTCAATTTTTACAGAGTTTCAACAATGATTTGTAAATAAATAAATCACACTTTAAGAATAAATCTGGCTTTTAGGTTTTGTGACTTAGCGACAAATCTAGCTCGGCAAACCCATAGCCAAACCGCGGGTATCCACAATCATCGGCCTCGGCCGGCAACACGGAACTTCCGTCTGCCCTCTCCAGACTGGAGAGCGAATTCAAAGGGCTTTGGTGCCCTAAGAGACTCCAAGCCAGAGTTGTTTGCCACTAAGTGACGATCACTCCCCAAAGCTTGATTTTATCACAAACAATTTTAATTGAAATGTACCGCAATATAATTAGGAAGGTCTCAGTGTAGTACCCCCGTTGGGTGGGGGGGGTGTCAGTAGATAAAACTGGAATAAATATCTTTGACTGTGGACAAAGGGCAGAAAAGGACACTTGCTGATTGTGGTGTTCACTTAAGCAATGGTCTGCCTCAAGTGTTTAATTCTAACAATTCTCATACTTTGAATTAAACAGAGACATGAATTTATGTCAAGGATATATAATTCACCTAGATTTACTCACTAGGAGTGTTCCTTTTAGTGCATTTGTCACACTTCCTATGGCATTGTGTTCTTGTCAGTGCAGGGTCCAGGAAACAACACTTCAAACTCACATGGCCCATATCCTGCCTCTATAAAGTTTTACATAAACAACATTCCTTGGGACAAAGCCCACATGTGCACCGACCTAGTTCCCTAGCCTGAGACTTGTCTCTCATAAGTAAAAAAACACACATCTGTCCTGCTGAGCTGGGCCAATAAACTATCCCAGGCTAATGTGGTTATACAGTGATGAGTCACCACAGTCCATGTGGGAGTCCATGCCACTGTGGCTAGAGTCAATGACCCTGCCATGTGGTCACTGCTGTGCATTCTCTACACATTATCCAGTACATGTATAATACAGGTGTGACACGAGGTTCATAAGTTTTTACTGTCTCCTATCTTCCAATTTCTTCTGCTTCTTACTAACTCAGTTGCAACAATTGTTTCAAGATGATTAACTTTCAGGAAAACTTTGTTACAATGAAATACATCTACTGTCGAACGTTCACCCCAGATCAGAATACATGTAAGGCCGACTCTGATCCAGTGTTTCAAGTCGGGACATTCTCCAGAATAAAAATGGTACAAACTTCATCTACATTTTAATAGCAATGTATGGCAAGTTCTTCTACATGTGTGTAGAGTCCAAAACCTTATATACTTTGGATCCAACATCAACTAGTCCATTGCCAAACAAATACAAGAATAAGGGCAATAAAGTTGTAGCTTTATATACCAAACTATTATCATAAACAGCTATACTTGACATAACACAAAGAACTCAAAATAATGTAGAAAAGAATCAATAAAACAAGAATTGAACTTGAAACATACCTGTGGACAAAGGGCAGAAAAGGACACTTGCTGATTGTGGTGTTCACTTAAGCAATGGTCTGCCTCAAGTGACCAGCACAGTCAACAGAGCCAACATCCTGTCCTTTGGGTTCTACCATAAGTCCAGGGGTAGGGCCACTAAGTAACTTTAGGACTGGTCCATTTCAATTTTGGGGGGTGCCTAATTTCTCTATCCTCTACACTCTCCCCTGCAAAAAGAAAGGTTGTCCCTAACATTTGGCAATAAATAACAAAACAGTCATCTCAGATTAGACAGTTCATCCAAGGAACAGTTCATTAGCGTCCATTCCTAGAGCTGGCGGCTCTGCAGTTGCTTGCTGGTTCCTTCCCACGCAGCAACCTGGTAGAGGGAGAGGTTGATGGGGTCATGACGTCCATCGTGCTCATCTCTCTGGGTCTGTGGAACCGTGGTAGAATGGACAAGAACTGGTGCCCCGTGGAACATCGGATGAAGATACCAATGAAGCTATAAATCCTTGGACCCAGCATCACAGCATGGCACCTCGGTGGTTCTGTACTCACATAGAGGTACCCAGGAGTGGCAGCTCACGGTCCTTCTACACACTGCGCAGTGGTTTTTCCTCTTCACTGGTCTCAGCTATGTGGGTGTTCATAGATCTGGAAACTGAACAGCATTACTGTACTCCAGGGATGGTCCAAGGTGGTGCGTACGGGTAGTTCCTCATCCACGTTGTGGGCATTAATGGCGGAGCTTGATGACTGTATGGGTTGACCCACATCGACATAACAGGAACAGGGGGGTTCGGTGCCTGCATGGGGTACATCTGTGGTGGGGCAAGTGAAACTGCATCTACCTGTGGTTGTCCATTCTATTCTGGTCTTGGAGAGTGGATGTCCAGTTTGGTTCTTCATCCTTGCTGTTTTCTGACCACCTTTTGGCTGCGACTGTTGGTCAGGCTTGAGCAGGGCATATAGTGGCTTGGCGATGGTAGAGAAGCCTTGTATGTAGCCTCGATAGTATCCCAAGAGTCCCAGTAGCTTCCTCACATCTCCAACTGTTGTTGGCTTCCTTTCACTCAAGGACTTCACCGCGGCAACATCTGCAGGGTCCAAGCGATGACCTTCACTGGATACCAGTCGGCCCAGATAGCGGACTTCTTGCTGAAACAGGCTGCATTTCTTCGGCCTGAGCTTGACCCCATTTTCTTTAAGGCGTCTCAAGACCGTCCGCAGGTTCTCCAAGTGGCTCTGGAAGTTCTCACCTAGGACCAGCACATCATCCAGGTAGGTCATAGCAATGTCCCAATTGATCCCATCCAGGCACTTCTCCATATAACGTTGGAACACTGCAGGGGCATTGGTAAGCCCGAATGGGATTCTAACCCATTCGTACAAACCCCATGGCGTGATGAAGGCAGTTAGGTGGCGGCTTTCTGCAGACACAAATCCCTGATGGTAAGCCTTTCCTTGATCTAGGGTGGAGAACCACTTATTTCCACCTAGCCCATTGAGCACATCTTGGATCCTTGGGATTGGCTGGCGATCCGGGACCGTTTTCCGGTTGAGGCTGCGATAATCGACACAAAGCCGAAGGGAGCCATCTTTTTTTCTCACGCAGACTACTGGTGATGAGTATGATGACGTGGACTTGGATATCCACCCACGGGTGATAAGATCTGACAGGTATGTACGAACCTCTTGATACATCGGTCTTGGGATGGAGTTGTATGTCTTGCAGACTGGCTCCTCATTGTGAAGTTTAATTTTCATCTGCAAGTCTCTGATACACCCAAGGTCTGTGTCGTCCCTGGCGAAAGCAGCAGACTCTTCTCTTAAGATCTTTTCAACTGCAGCCATCTGAGAGGGTGGGAGATGGCTCAGATCCACCGGAGGTATCCAATCATCTGCAGCTAGGGTGTTATCAGAAACTGAGTTGATCTGTTGATGAGGTCCTGGCTTTTCTCTCCACTCCGAGAAGGTGGACGGATCTACTGAGTATACTGACTGGATTAAGTCAATACTGCCGAGTTGACTCCGGCGTGGAAGAGTGATGTCACGGTTGGTGCAATTTCTAACCCGAATCCCTACAGAGCAGGATGAACCTGCTGCTACATCCACCACAGATTCTTCAACTACAAGACCTTCTGGCCATCGCTGTTCCATATCTGGTTCAAACAGTGCCGTCGCCTTGCCTTGAAGACCAGCATGGACTACACATCTAACCCCTACCAGACTCTGCTTGGGTATGACTGTGTTCCGTTTGCCAGTCCTCACGGTACACAGTGTTTCTTGTTCTGGCATCTGTATGACTTGCACAAGCACTTTGGCTCGGTCCCGTCTCAAGGTGGTCATGGCCCCCAGCAGGAGATCATTGGCACCGCTTCCATAGGACTTAACTGCCTCTTCGATCACATTGAAACCGATGATAGGGTTCTGGAGGAGGTCTTCAGTTACAAGAGCAGGAAACTGGATGGAGGTATTGTTGGACTTCTCTGGTAGTAGGACAAGGTTAACATCAATCCATCCCAAGAAAGGGATGGGGGTTCCATTGGCAGCCCTCAAGTCTAACCCCTCAGGACAGTCAAGAAGCTCCGAGATGGGTCGGACCGGAGTGTCCTTTAGGTTGCTTTTTACCCAGGAGAGACTGAGTATCGATACTTGGGCACCTGTATCCCAAAGAACTGTTGTTGGAACATCATTGATGGTACACTGGACAACACACTTCTTTCCAACCAGATTCCTGACTCGTGCCCTCCTGGTAGTCACTTGGCACGCCAGTTGATTAACTCTTGTAGGGTTTTGTGGTTGTTGGGACATTCCCGCTGCTGGGGCTACTCCCTGTCCCCTGGGAGCAACCCTCTGTCGTTTCCCTGCGGCTTGGATCTCCTCCTTTGTTTGCATCCACGTGCAAAGTGCTCTGAGGACCCGCAGTGATAACAGTGATCGCAGGTGTCACTTTGTTGTTCCCGGGAGCATTTCTCACAGCCTCGGCGGGGTTTGGGACGCTGGCGCTCTCCTTGACGGGGTTCTTGTTTCTGCTGCAGTTGTTGCTGAAGTGCGGCAACTTGACCCTTGAGGGGGGCCAAATCAGCGATGCCAGCTCTGAGGGCAGCAATTTCCGTCATCAGAATGCCTGGCTTCGGACTTTCCTTCCGCTTTGGCTCCTCCACATCAACTTCCTGTACTGCTGTGAATCTGGCCTGATTGAGCTTGGCCCGCCTCTCATTTTCCAGACTAGAGAAAACATTCATTTTCTCAAACAAGACCTCATCTGATGTCTCAGGGTCATCAAGATAGGGGCGGAGCTCTGTTTTAATGGCCTCGCTACGTAGACCGGTTAGTAGGGTGTGACGAAACATCTCCCGGACTAACTGCGGCTCGTAGCGCAGTTTCGACTCGACTTCTTGGCTGGCGAAGATCACCTTCTGTCGAATGTTGAATGCTCGGAGTAGAAACGCCTGTGGCGTCTCCTTCGCACCTTGTGTGAGCTGGGATAACTCCTTGAACAATTCGGTTGCCTCCCGTTCCTGGTAGTGAGAACGAATGATTCGTCTCAGGCTTGGGAGTGAGATCTTGTTTCTTCCCTCAAGGTAGCCACGGAGTTCGGACCCTGGAACAATGGCGCGAATGACGGCATGCACAATGTCCCTGTCCGAATAGCCTTTCTCTCGCCCTGTTTCAATCTGGTTTGCGAGGCTAGCGAAAGTCAGGCGATCCTTTTGGCCTGGTTCCCCGATTTGTCCCGAGATTTTGAATTCCCGCCGGATCAAACTCACAATGTCGGTGTTCACTTCGGGCTTGTCTACCGGTGTTGTCGTTTCGGCTTCGGCTGACTCCATCTTTGACGATTTTGATGTCGAAGCTGATGGGGCTGTGGTGGGCGGTTCAGGGGGCATCAGTCCCTCGATGAACTTCTCCAGCTCTTGTAGAATTTCCAGACCACCATCTTCCTGGTCCTGGATGTCATCACTATTGAGATGGCTGATCACTTTCCGGGCTAGTCGGAGGCGGCCGTTCGTCTGTGCCGCTGCATCTCCAACATCCACTTTGAGTTGCTGGCACACCAGGAGGAGTTGCTCAACAGAAAGACTGCCGAGGCAGGTGGTCAGCCGTCCAACAATTTCGAGCGTTTCCATCTTGGGATATTGGACAGCACGGATGAGTTGATGACGTCACTGGAGTTGCAGTTCCTGTTCAATAGTGCAAGGCGATCCAGGTAAGGCGATCCCTCTCCTCTCTTCAGTGCTGCACACGCTCAGTCGACTCGTCTTCCCACCAGCTGTCTATGTCCCTCCCGGTTACTGGCTCATCATCAAACAGCCGCAGCTAGGGTAGAACCCGTATTGTTGGATAGACGCATGTTGTCCGGTTGAACGCAAAGGGTGGCACCGGACACGTCTATCCCTCTCGTGCCTCCAAAAATGTAGTACCCCCGTTGGGTGGGGGGGTGTCAGTAGATAAAACTGGAATAAATATCTTTGACTGTGGACAAAGGGCAGAAAAGGACACTTGCTGATTGTGGTGTTCACTTAAGCAATGGTCTGCCTCAAGTGTTTAATTCTAACAATTCTCATACTTTGAATTAAACAGAGACATGAATTTATGTCAAGGATATATAATTCACCTAGATTTACTCACTAGGAGTGTTCCTTTTAGTGCATTTGTCACACTTCCTATGGCATTGTGTTCTTGTCAGTGCAGGGTCCAGGAAACAACACTTCAAACTCACATGGCCCATATCCTGCCTCTATAAAGTTTTACATAAACAACATTCCTTGGGACAAAGCCCACATGTGCACCGACCTAGTTCCCTAGCCTGAGACTTGTCTCTCATAAGTAAAAAAACACACATCTGTCCTGCTGAGCTGGGCCAATAAACTATCCCAGGCTAATGTGGTTATACAGTGATGAGTCACCACAGTCCATGTGGGAGTCCATGCCACTGTGGCTAGAGTCAATGACCCTGCCATGTGGTCACTGCTGTGCATTCTCTACACATTATCCAGTACATGTATAATACAGGTGTGACACGAGGTTCATAAGTTTTTACTGTCTCCTATCTTCCAATTTCTTCTGCTTCTTACTAACTCAGTTGCAACAATTGTTTCAAGATGATTAACTTTCAGGAAAACTTTGTTACAATGAAATACATCTACTGTCGAACGTTCACCCCAGATCAGAATACATGTAAGGCCGACTCTGATCCAGTGTTTCAAGTCGGGACATTCTCCAGAATAAAAATGGTACAAACTTCATCTACATTTTAATAGCAATGTATGGCAAGTTCTTCTACATGTGTGTAGAGTCCAAAACCTTATATACTTTGGATCCAACATCAACTAGTCCATTGCCAAACAAATACAAGAATAAGGGCAATAAAGTTGTAGCTTTATATACCAAACTATTATCATAAACAGCTATACTTGACATAACACAAAGAACTCAAAATAATGTAGAAAAGAATCAATAAAACAAGAATTGAACTTGAAACATACCTGTGGACAAAGGGCAGAAAAGGACACTTGCTGATTGTGGTGTTCACTTAAGCAATGGTCTGCCTCAAGTGACCAGCACAGTCAACAGAGCCAACATCCTGTCCTTTGGGTTCTACCATAAGTCCAGGGGTAGGGCCACTAAGTAACTTTAGGACTGGTCCATTTCAATTTTGGGGGGTGCCTAATTTCTCTATCCTCTACATCAGTGACCACTAACATCCAACCAAACACATTCATCCACATGCGTGAAGTTTGCATGGTGGTTCACGCTTGAAATAATCTGCATGTTTAAACCGAATATGGGTACACTGGCGCGACATCCATGCTCCTGCGAATGCCCGAAACTTCACTAGGCGTAAAAGCTCTTACAAAAGGGACCTGACACCCAAATACACACGTTTTAAAGTGGCACCTCCAAAAATATAGTTTCCTGTTCCGTTAAAATTTACATTCGATTCATAACCAAGCATCAGATCGTCCATGCATTCCACAGGCTGTTTTACACAATCAAAATTGAATAACTGATACACTCAAATGATCGTTAACTCATACAGTCATAACGGATAATAAGTTTTTTATTATTTGTTCAATCAATTAGTTAATTAATTTTTTTGCGGTAGGCCTATACCTGCTTTTCCTAATTACGTACTGGTTTTTCTTGTTACATCTTTGTTCCACCTTTAATTGTCTACATCAAATTAAAACCTGTGTGAATGACGTAATTTTTATCGAGCACTCATTGGATAGAGTTCGTTTGAACGGCAACATTGGTCAACGTTACCGCTTAGCACTTGCGCCTGACAGGTAAGCACACTACACTAGCACAAGAGGACTTTACCCACAAGTGTTGATTGCGCATAATACGTAATTGTTAGCTTTGCTGCATCCTGATATGTTGTCTAAAGCTAGGCCTAAATGTTTACTCCGTTGGAAAAACGAGGAGACGCCCAGACAACAGGCCTATAGTCATAGCTCTGGCGCCAACTTTTACTTATACTATACAAAATTTGCTTAAGCGCAAAAAAACATGCCATAACCTGGAGGCATCACAGAAATATTTCTATAAATCCCGAATTTGGGACTGATAGTTTCCAGTTCGGGGTATTTCTTTCACAAAAATCCCCAAACTGCGGGCCTATTTTGGATAGAGGCGAGCGGCTACATTCAGAAATGAGCGCTTATTAGTTTTACTGCTGTTTTGGGGTATCTTCCTTGAAAGGGGAATAAAAAAGATTTTCGTGGCTAACCCCCGTGAAATTGAAACGAAAAGTGATCTTCTGGCCATAATCTTGAATTTCCAGTAAAAAAAAAACGGAGGCCAACCTCTTCATGAGTGTCAACGGCTATTTCGGTCCGATTTTACACTGTTTTCTATGGGTCCAGTCCACTAATTCAAGCCCCATTGAAAACAGCCGTTCAGGGCCCAATAGCATGCACGCCAACATCCCTGAGATTTCTGAAACACAAATGAAATTCTTGTCTGGTCATTTATCTTTCAATTTCTTTTCAATTTTTTGTGGGTTAACCAGTTACATTTTTAATTATTCCCACAAAACAAAATCACCCCCCAAAAATGATTTTTCCGAAATCTGATTGCAGCCATTTTTCAAGTGGCAACCCTCAACTTTCGCGGGCACTTAGGACCATTTTTCAACCGTAGTTTTCAGCCCTTCTGCTCTCATATGAAAGCCCAAAGACCCAGGGAGTTGATCCTGGCAACGATTTACACAATCTCACCATTTTGGGGGCCAAACAATCTCCTTTTTCAAAAGATACCGTGCGGGCACTTTTAATGCTAATGAGCTGGTCAAAAATTCTCTCTTGAATTAGTGGTCTGCACCCCTATGGGCTTGTACTTGGTGTAGTGCAAGCATAACCATTGATCCATCATAGAGATCATGTTTATAACCAACACGGCGCGGCATGAGAACGAGGTTGGTACGCAGGTATCGTAAAACACCGCCCTCTCTGAACTGCAGCTACGAACAATTATTGGGGATATCATTGGAAGGCTTTCCAACAAACGAACATTAACATTCCAAAATGGCGACTCGCGGGAGTTCAATTTTCCCCTGTGTCAGCTTAGTATTTGCGCTTTGTTTTGCGCAAGTTGCTGGGGTGACGTATTCAATTCCGTACAAAAACTACAAGACTGATTGTGGGTCGAATCAGTATTATGATGCAGCAGGTCTACTGTGTAGGGACTGCGATTTGACACAAGTGCAAAGTGCAGATGGTGAGACTGTGTGCATGCTAGACCCTGGCCTCACTACTGTTGCACGGACTCTCACTCCCGATCCATCCTTAGCCACACATATCCGTATACGCAATTTCGTGTCGGCGTTCTGAACATTTTCGGCGCACCCACTTATCATCGTGGGCGCAATTTCTTTTGCACACGGACATGATCCTTGACCTTTCCGCTTTCTAAAAACCAATTATTGAATGATTTCACTACGTTATTCAGATATTTTCCAGTCTTTTTGTCTTTATCCATTCAGTCTCACAGGCTCGCTCTCTCAGTCGCCATCTTTAAAATAAGATCATTGAACATTACGTCACTTGACCCCCCTCATCATCTCGTCCCATGTAGGGATCTGTTTGGTCTGGGAACCAGACAGCAATAAACATGTTTATTGCAACTTGATAAAGCCTGAATGTACATGTATATGAACACTCTGAATGTACTGAAAAAATATCCGACAGGCATTTTATGAGTCTTGATTTCACTCTCAGTACCAAGCATTGCATGCATTTTGATTGGCAATTGTTCAACATATTTTTAACAACGCTGCGTTCTGGGGACCATGTACATGTATGTCTCTAGGCCAGTGAAATTTGACTTATTTTTCTCGTCAGGGGTTTTCAAATTTAGATGCGTTTTTTTCATTCATTATTTTGCTATCGTGGAAAAATAATATCTTTTTCACATGCATAAAAAGCTGCTTGATATAGTACTTGTACATGTACATGTATTTGGCATTTAGGGAGGCATTTGGCAGAAAAGGATCAAAAAATTTATTGAATTAATAAGATGACACCTGTAGACCAACACGATTTGTGCACTTTCATCGGTTAATGTTCATCACGTGTCGTGCATTATGTATAAATTTTGTTTATGTCAGTTGATGTAGCGGTCAGAGATCGAGGTTTGACTTCACCTCTTGACTTCACAAAGTCTTCTCTTCGGTTGGCTTCATTTGGGTTCAATCATGTCAATATACCGGTAGCACGTGAAGCCGAAGCCAGAGACAGAGAAAAGATTTAGAATGAGACTACATGTATGTGGCTCTGTAACTCGGGATTGTGTACTAGTCTGATGCTGTTTGACTGTTGGATTGCAGCCCGTGTGGTTGTTGAGTCTGCTAGGGTAAAGTCTTGGTGCAAGACCAGTGATTGCTGCCAGACGTACACGCACGGTTCAGACATGGCCTGGTTTTTTTTGTTTTTTTGTTTGCCCTTTTGGGTATGTTTTGACTTATATTGAGTATCAGGTACCCTGCTAAGCTGACAAGGTGCCCACAGGGATTCAGGCTCCAGATTTTTGGTATTCCGATGACTTGAATTGCCGGAATGTAACTTTTATTGTCGGGAGTTGGATTTTGCGTTACATTTGCGTTAAAATAATGAACACATGCAGGCACTGACGAGAAAGAAGAAATCTAATTTCATTAGCCTTATCGCTGATTGGTTTCCAGACCAAACAGATCCAAACTGTGTTTGACACCTGTTTACTCTAATGAATGAAACATTAGAGTAAACAAATCTGAAAATTGCCCGAAATGATGAATTAATGACCAGACTGGCTGAATGAAGCCGTATTAGAAATAATACTTTACCTCAGAGGCTGGAATCTAGACAGAGGGCCCCCCTCTTGGTAGCATTACAACCCGTAATGGCCAAAAACAGTGGGGCAAGAAAAAATGCTGTTTTCGCATTTGTTCCCTCAATAAAACACCCTGACACAATTAGAGCCAACTGTTTGCTTTGAACATCCCCAGGATTGGCCTGCCAGTGCAGAGGACCTGCATACAAGACAACCAAGAATTTTGGAGGACCTGCAACCTCTGTTGAGTGTGAAGCATGCGGTGCAGGAAAAGTATGTTATTTCATTTATTGGAAAAGAAAAAGGGATTTGATGTCAGATTTGTCAGTGGTAACAAATGTTCTAGGTACATTTGCTTAGAATCTATTGTGTGGAACAGTATTAGCTGCAACTCTTCAGGAGACAAAAGTTATTCTGAACTTGTAGGGGTCTGGAATCCCAGATTCTTTCAAATAAAGTGGATCATTGGCAGATGGATAGTCTGGTATGCGCAATATGTGTGTGTCTGCCTTGTAGCGGGTACGCTTTGAAACTTGATTTCTAAACTTGAAATTTGTGTCATCACCAAGTCAGACAATTTCACTTCATTCAACATTGCCACATCCCAGCACTTGTGAATATCAACTTGATTGTTAATTATTTCTGGTAATGACACCAAAGATTTCTCAAAGGTGCCCAAGGCACCATAGCTTTGCAGTCCTGAAGAAACCTGTAGAGAGGAAACAGTGAGAGGAAGTGACAGTTTTAGAGGTGGGAGGAAAGCCCAGAGGAATATTTTTGGTAGAAATCATGGAATCAAGTAGGGACTGAAAACCCCATCCATAATATGTGGACCAGGCCAGTAATCAAGTAGTAAGGAAGAACTATTACACCAGTCTGAATTTGTATTTATTATTTCTTTGACAACCAGCAGCAGCAGGGACTTGCCACTTTTACATATTAAAAAAAAACAATCATAAAACCAGACAATACAAACACACAACATAAAAACTGTCCCCACATACAGATAGACAGGTACCGTAATTCATTGAGATAAAGATCTTAAAAAGAAATAAATGTGAATAAAAACTATTATAATGAGAATGAGACCATTTAATGTGCCAGTAATGAGGAATTCCTCAAAAGAGCAGGTGTCTAAGACATCACGTTAGAGCCTAGGTGTAAGTTGTCAATGCTGGTTTCAGCCATGGCACAAGAATGGGTGATCACAGACCAGTGAAGGCACTCCAATACAGTGAATTTGCAAATGGGCCTCAACCTGTTGGCTGTCCCAAGCGGAGATATTAAGACACCTACAAGAACACTCTCAAATGTGATGGTGTTGCTGATACATTGTAAGTGTAGGAACACTGTACATGTAGATAACCGCCAAAAATGGAGACGGTTGTTTCACAATGCTTGTGAATGTGTATCGAAAACAAGTTGTAACAAGAAAAGAATTGACGAATATGAAAGAAAAAAGAGGTAGGAGAAAAGTTGTAAAACACCGTACAAAAAATGACGACTGATTACAAACTTTCTTTTTGAACTCTGAATGGTTTTTTCTTGGCTACACAAAGATGATGACTGATTACAAAGTATATTTTTGAACTCTGAATGGTTGTTTCTTGGCTACACAAAGATGATGACTGATTGCAAATTTTATTTTTGAACTCTGAATGGTTGTTTCTTGGTTATTCGCTCTTTGCACGCTGCCGCCATAAGCATGCAGAGCCTCGATCTTTACACAAACCGCGTATATGTTGTTAAGTAATTCTGCGCATGCCGCATAGCTCTTATACAATGCGATTGGACAGTACTTGAAAAGGTGTGTTGATGCGATTCTGCAAGCTGTCAGATGTAGGCTCTGCATGCCTATGGTGGCAATGTGCAAAGAGCGAATACCTGTTGGGTTTCCTAGGCTACATGTAGTCGGATGTAAACCGGGATGCACTTTTGAACCACCACACAAAGTATTTAAAATGTATGAAATACCATTCAAATCTTTATGCATGCATGTTAACATAGAGTGCAACTTGATCAGATATATACATGTATATACATATATAAAAGTAGTCTGTTTTCATCACTTACGACATAATTGATATTTTTGGTTGTGCAGGTAAGCACTGTGAATGGTTGGGATTGCATTGCCTGCGAGACAGCCGACTGCTCCAGTTGCAGCACTGGCGACATCGGTGGTAGGTTCCCCTCCTGAACAGGTGGTGCCTATTTGTGCACTTTTGAATCCTTGGCAAATCTTCACCTAGTGAGTAGGGCTCGTGGCTTACCACAGGGGGCTGGGGGGTTTAAATCCAGCTGCTGGACAAACTAGACATTTCACCTCTGCTTTCCTGGCTCCACCTATGTATAATATTTCAATAGGCACCTCCATTAACTGCTTAGAAAGCTAGATATTGGACGTGTAAACACAGGTAAGATAGGCCGCACTGGTTGGATACAGAACTTGACTATTACATGTAGTTAACCCCAAGTCTTAGTCACTCTTCGCAGCGGGAGACTCTGAGACACTTGGTGGCCACAGACAAACCGGACCTCTTTGACAGTTCTTGGCATGTGTGTGCAGTTCTGGGTGTGTGCGGTAGTTCTGAGCACGTGTACATTTGTGGGAAAGGACTAGTTTGTCTGCTGCCACCAAGCATCTCAAAGTATGCCATTCATCCTCTTATCACGACAACACATTCTTTTTAATCTGCCAAGATCGTACATGCACATGCAGTAACATGCATAAGTTTTTGACACACAGCGACACTGAAGTGTGTAAAATTTTCTTTTTTTGCTGTCATAGAGGAGTACTCAATAACAGGTGTTTTACAACCAACCAAAACTTGCCAGACCTGTGATGCATCCACCACGCCAAACAGCGAAGGAATTCAGTATGTATGGTCCTCATGCTTCTCCCAACCCAGTTTTTCCGTCTTCCTGTTCCCCAATGTACATGTAACTTTGCTCCACAACTTGTCTACCGCATCTGCCCAAGAGTATCTCTCAAGAATTGTAGTAGACCTCTGGACTGGTGACGCCACATTTTACATATGCTTTTTTATGATGCTCGTTGGAGCGTGGGCCCCCCAATGAATGGTTCCATATGAGATGCAAACCCATGCAAACAAAGTGCACCATCATCAGTAAATTGGCCTGTTTACACATGCATACATATTCATGAATTCATACATAACACAGTGTTTGATTCAGATTTGTTCAGATGTGTGCATTGAGTTGAAATACGGCACCTGAGGCAAATACATGTGCAGAGATTGTTGAATTAACCTGGAAAAAGTAGTTTTAAGACAAGTACAGTTTATATTTAATTTTCAAATTCAGATGTTTTTGATGTACAGTTGTGTCCATTTTGTTCTCAAGTCTGTTATTAGACAATGCTAGCTTGTCAAATTTTGAGTTCATTCTATTTTGACAGGTGCGAAAGATGTCACGAGAGTTTCCTTGCAGTCAACAATGAGTGTACATGCAACACTCCCTTGGTATGGATTTTCACACTGATTATACGTTTCAGAAAGCATTCCCTTTACCATTTTGGTTTATTGATGCTGTGAGAAGAATGCTCTATGCTGTCGAGTAGGTTTGTGCGCGTACATGACATAATCATTTGTCTTCGTGGAAACTTGATTCTTTTTATGTTTATACGCAAATCACTTAAGGAAATTTAGTTTAATATCCAGGTGCTAAATATTGCTTATTACCTGACATTCTCCTGCTTACATTCTCCTGCTTAGTACCAGCACTGCCATTCAATTCAATTAGTACGCAGCACTGCAAGTTATCCGGGAGATAAATTAGTAACTCATTCGTTAGAATAAATGCATGCACAAAATGATCTGTTTGTGATATTCCGAGTCTAAAAAAAATCAGTGTGCTTCATGTTTCCCAGCAGGATCACACGTACCAGTTTGTAGACAAAGGTTATGAGAATCGATTGTTGCCCACTCATGGTGAAAATGAATGCGCACTGGATGAGCCCTTTCTTTGGGGGAGGGAAGGATTTAAGGTGCCACATACAGGCATAACATTGGTACAGGTTGTTCTAAGGTAAAGATTCTGTGAAGGGACATTATACAAAATGACACGGTGACCTCATGAGTGCTACATTGTGTGCATTAGTTCTCAGAGAGCCAGTTCAGTATGACAAACGCCCATGCCCAAAATGAAGCGCGTCCGAGGTCATTCGGCCGTGCGTCTGAGGTCTGTCCAATCAGCTTGCCCCTTCACTGACTCACGCACGTGCCTTGTTCCCGAATGACCATGCTTTTTTGAAATACTAAATTAGCTAATTACATGTAAGTGCATGTGCGAGGTGCCGACCTTTTTTTTTTAAACTTATCTCCTCACAAGCCCATAGGAATTTTCGACAGCCAACTGGACATTGTTTGAAAATTAACTTTGGCCTTGGTGTGGAGGATTCAGTACCGTACAGTTATTGATACAGATAAACAACAGGTCCAATCCAAATTCACAACTTTTGTAACGTTTGTTTTATTCCTCTTTGCAAATCAGACAAGGGCAGTTTGATACAGGTGGTTATTTCTTTACCAGCCCGCTTTGCAAGTTATAGAATGCATTTCACTAGCCTTCAGCAGTTTGTACAAGAAGTTGTACACCAGTCAAGTGCTAAGGCCTATGCCTGGTGTGCACAGTCACCTTATACAATCTTTCACTATTTGTACATGTACTTTGTTCAACAGTTTTACTGTTGTGGGCACATTTAGGCATGGCGCAATAGACCGGTGTATTGAATTGATAGTATAACGTCTGTCTTCTCTTCTAAACCTTCTGTAGAGGGGTAGGATGTGCTTTCGAGATGGAGAGATCAAGTCACCAGCTCAAGACACGTTCCAAGTCTCCTATGAAGTGAGTTGGGGTTCTGTGCTCGGCTGTCATTGCGGTAACGAGGTTTTCAAATGCCGACTGTCACAAAGTCACTGGAATTTTTACACTGCCTCCAAGCACCCATAGATTTGAATTTGTACAAGTAAAAGAAAGTGATTACTTGGAAGCAGACACTTGTAATCCTGGGCTGTTTATACAGATTTAAAATTCCTTGCAGTACACCAAACACAAAACGGACAATAGACGACAATACACAATATGCCAGTTAAGCAAAATCAGATTGGTAGCATGGAAAGCCTCTTAATAATGAATTATATGAGTATCACAAGAATTATTCAGCAAGATAGTTCTGTTTGAAAGTTGACAAATAATGTAATTTTGTTTTTAAGTTCGCAGTCAGTGTGCTGGACATATTTGATCTCTCATAAATGTGGTTCACAGCTTTGGTCTCATGAATTTAAGAGGATTTTTGACTATTAAAATCTGCATCATAAATTTGATTAGGGGTTGTCCATAAAGTACATATGCACGAAATGCCGACTTTTCAGACCCCCCTCCCCCTGTACGCATACTCATTCCACAATTCCGAAAGATGCTGCCGGTCTTTCTGTCATCAGTAATGTTGCAGTTTACTAATAATGGACGTTGGCATGGGAGGATAAAAGGTGGGGTGGACGCTGGAGAATACCGTGTTTGAATTTTGACTCACAAAAGCTGATTCTGGTAGTTATTTGTATGAGAAAGTGTAGTGATACGATGATGATTCATTAAGGGCAAACTTTCAGTTTGCGCACGGTGCGCACTGGCTTGAACCCCCCTCCCCTCTGTACGCATGGTGTATGCAGCGGCACCAACCTCCCTCCCCCTCTGCACGCATGGTGTATGCAGCGGCACCAACCTCCCTCCCCCTCTGTTCGCATGGTGTACGCAGCGGCACCAACCTCCCTCCCCCTCTGTTCGCATGGTGTACGCAGCGGCACCAACCTCCCTCCCCTCTGCACGCATGGTGTACGCAGCGGCACCAACCTCCCTCCCCTCTGCACGCATGGTGTACGCAGCGGCACCAACCTCCCTCCCCTCTGCACGCATGGTGTACGCAGTGGCACCAACCTCCCTCCCCCTCTGCACGCATGGTGTATGCAGCGGCACCAACCTCCCTCCCCCTCTGTTCGCATGGTGTATGCAGTGGCACCAACCTCCCTCCCCTCTGTACGCATGGTGTACGCAGTGGCACCAACCTCCCTCCCCTCTGCACGCATGGTGTACGCAGTGGCACCAACCTCCCCTTTCCCTTTCGTGAGTATGTACTTTATGGACGGCCCTTATGAGTAAACTCAGATGAAAGATAATTTCATTTGCAAGAAGATGACTCGGCAGCAGAGCCTCTTTCCAAATTTTAACCTTCATCAGTCAGAAATGTACTTTCAAAAAAACAAAGATCCAAGAATGACGGCAGCTGCAGCAGTTTAGCACTTGGAAACATTTTGAAAAATAAAATCCAACCACGAACATGTAGCCAGCACGTAAAGAGCTCAAAGAGTTGCATGTAAGAGCTACCATTTATGCCACAGTGTTAGTTCAGGATACATATTGTGATGCATATGGGTGATTCTATAAATTAGGGGTCCAACTTGAGGACATTTTGGTGTCCTGTTACACGTGAAACCATTCAAATTTTCTTCATGTAAAATTGTCACAAGATTATCAAACATTTTGCAGATTGAACTGTATATTGTACAGGTCATATACAATGTAATCCTGTTTATTTACAGAATGTGAACAGTACTAATATTAGTTCCATCCAAAAAAACTGAATGATTTCACCCGTAACTGAACACCAAAATGTCCCCAAGTTGGACTTCTAATTAATATAATCACCCACATGCGATGTCGTATTATGACGTCAATGCTGTTATTGTGTTGAGTGTTGCAAAAGTGGCAACACTACACGTACACATAGACCCTTTATGTTAGCCTTCAGTCAGATTTACTTATTTGCTCAAACCTGTTGGCTGCACAAGTCGTCAAAACAAGATATATGACAAAAACAGAAATGCCATAAAATGCTTCATCTCTCCTTCGATGGTGATTCAAGTACATGTATGCCCGTAATACCCTTTTGACATCCATCAAAGGATGTTGTAATTCAGCATGATGCCATAAATAATTACCAGTATACTTACTATTATCCAAGCCACCAAGGTGTGATATTCATCTGATATTCTGTTGTAATGAATGAAGGATATCGTCTTGTGACAGTCCACAGATAGTCCAGTGGTGTCCTGGTACTTCCAGGAGTATCTCCAGGCTGCTGAGGCCATGTGCAGGGTAGGTCTTCTCTGCTGCCAAGACAAGTATATCTGAGCCTGAGGACAGGCAATACACCAAGCTCCTGAAGCTGGTGTGGTTGCTGTCAACTTTAAGAGTTAGTGTTGATTGTTGTCTAACTGGCCTAGTATTCAAGTGGGTCTTTTTATTTTGTGTATCATGCAAATTATCTGATCCCTCGTGAGAGGTAACAAGAATAACAGTATGCACACTGGGTTTTTCTTGACCGTGTATCTGATTGAAACATTGAGGCTCTAGTTGGACTAGGTACGTGTCTTTTAACGTGTTGACTGCCGACTATGAGTACAGTTGTAGTCACAGGTGTAACAGATTCTTCCACTACGAGTATACTCTCAGGAAATGAACGGCTCTTGTAATGTAAATTGAATACACTGGCATCACTGAAGAGCACAAAAAATAGTCTGCTGGTAGTGTGGAGAACATACATGTACATTTGTAAAACGCTCATAATCAGATAGACACGTGAAAGGTACCTATTAAATATGCGCGCATACATACAACGCTTTGCAACTGGGAATGCCCCATTGAAATTATGTGCAGCAGTCAAAGTGTTAAGTCCATTTCCTTGCAGTAATGTGTCTTGCTTATGGACACAGTCATGAATCTGTAATTTCAAAGTTTTATGAGTGGCCCATAGTTTAGGAAGGGTTTCATTACACCCACTTCCCCCATAGCAATCATCACCAAAACCCCTCCCTCCCTGGTCCACGGACTAGAGTGTACCCGCTGGACCATACCACCATGTGCAAGATGGTCATGTCACAAGGAGGTCTCAGTGGTTGAGTCCAATCTATTTGCTCCACAGCTTTACCAGAATCTAACGGCCTGTCAGATGTTGGGCAACCTGTGCGTGCTGTTGTATTACAACCCGAACAGCCAGAATGATGCCTGTGGTTACTTTGACGACATAAGGAGGTCATCTATCCCACTGATTGGAGACAACCTGGACTGGTAAGAAATTGTACTTACATACAGGTAGATACTATAATTTTTTCTTACATTCAGCCCGGGACTGGTTGTTCTTTACTTTTAACCACAAGGCTGAAGTACATGTAGAAAGGACTCGGCTACAAACATACAGTGTTTGTGTACTAGAAATGAAACTTGTAGAACTTCATCAATAATACAATTTTTAAATTTTCCTGATGAAAATTCAATTTGTAAAGATTTCTTCTACGAAGTCCCTTTTTTCAATCAAAAATTATGGAAAAAAAAAACAAAAGCAAGATGACAACATGAACGCTTTGCACGCGATAGCCACCCGTGCTACCCCCCAAAATACAAGATATTTGACACCACCATTGAAAAAATTCCCCTTTCTATATGTGGTCTCATTTTTGCCACGCTATGCACAAACTCCCAAAATTACTATACATCTTTTTTATTTAGGGCTATCTATATGCCATGGTTGAGGTACGGCATTGACCCAGCCGATGAAATCCTGACTGAAATCAACATTCCCACCAAGTTTTCTGCCGAGCCCACGTCCGAGGTAATGTGACAGATCCCGTTAATCTTCACCTGCTTTTCTCAAAGCACATTCGCTTTTATGGAAGCTTCAGATAATATCCCTAAACCTTCTCCAGCTATCCACCTTGAGCCGAAGCACCCCTTCATCGGATGAAAAGAGCCACTTGGTGGGGAATAGTCATTTTGTCGGTAGCAATGCGACCGTAATGCTAGCATTTCATTGTCCGTGACCAAGCGAAGAGCAGCTCCCACCAAAGGAGCGTCTGTTGCTAGAAAAATTGTACCCCTCTTGATCCAGCTCGAGGCTTGTCCACTCGGAGCGGAACAAAAGAGGGCTTGCTTTTTTTTTAGTACTCACCTCATAAGCGCGCAAGTATAATGCGCGTTTGATGCAGAGCACGGTGAGTATGCGTAACTAATTTATTCCAGCATGTATGGTCTTTGCGTACACACAGAACACATGCAAGAACCTGCTTGTAACCACCTGTCTTTCTTTCGCCGATTGGGGTGCTCTTCAGCTAAGGGCGGATAGAGTCATTGAGTAGGAATTGGACGGTACAGACAATAGGGAGTAAAAATCAACGGCAATTTTTTTTTCAAAAGATTGACCAGAAGACAGAGAGGAGCTTACATGTACATTTATGGTTTACAATGAATCTCTGAAGATGCTGCTTAAGAACAAAAACAAACCTACTTCTGTGGATTTGGGTATGCTGTGATGAGACAGTGAAGTGTTTTCTGCTCTTATGTACATCTAAACAAAAGAAGCCAAGATGGAAAGAACAGAATGAGCAACGAAAAAACAAAACACAGAACAATGGAGGCATTGGACCTCCGCTGTGTTAAGGAAAAACCCCTTTTCCTTTGTGTTGGCTTACAGTAACAGGATCCCAGAGTATTTTTGCATGTAACAGGTAAAGGCGCATGCCCTGACATGGGGACTGTGTTCAACAAAAAGCCCTGCCGATAAGTCATTTCAAACCACAAAGACTGGGACTTTGAGCAAAATATGTCTAAGCACTAATTAGTGAGAACAACAGATCATTTTTGAAATCTTTGTGATGTTGCCATAAATTATCGTGTTTGCACCCGAAGGAGCGGCCTTCCATCATTTGACAGTATTGTTTTACCCATAAATCAAAGCAATCTGATACCATTTGCAGACGCTTGAAATAAATAAAGATCTCCAGACTTATACAAAGTGCTGTATGGTTGTTGTCAGAATTACTCCATGCTTCGTTGATTTTTTGTAGGGTCTGTTCTCTTTTTTGGTTTCAGGACAGCACGCTGAAGTTATTTGTGGCCCAGTACGCAGCCACAGGCCATTACCAAGACCTGCGATCAGTCCGTGGTGGTGTTATACAGGTGAAACTGTTTTTTTTATAACATTTGTTAAAAAGCTTTTTATTGAGTGAATATCCAACCAGTGAGATAGTTTGATGCAGTTGTTTGATGTAGAAAGTGAGTTAAAAGTATACTTTACCGACGGATACTTGCATGTTTTTTGTCGCACATGCTCTACATCTACACCTTAGATTGGCAAATCTTAAGGTCCAAGACCATCAACTTCCTATCAGTTATATAGGATTTGGGCAATTTTCAAAAAGATTTTATGGACATTAAAGTGGTTGGTTGTGATGTATTTTAGTTGTTCATTTTCCTGAGTTTGCGTCAGACTGGTTACTGATCTGATGCTTTTTCTGCATTGAGAGGAAGTTTTATTTCCTGTTAAAGCCAAAACCAAGTTGTTGGAACATAAGTGTTGTCCTCCTGATGGTTTTGGCCCCCACAACACCTGTATTTCATTGCACGTGTCACCTCACAACTGTGGACTGAGTACGCGTATGTGAGTCCTGTTAAATGTGAGAAGGTGCTCTGGGTTTGGTTGAGTTTCAGTACTCGCTGCCTACTGAAGCAGACGTGTAAACCACTCAACCCCTCCCCCCCTCCCCGGGTCTGAAGTGGGTTGATGAGAGATGTTGATGGAGTTACTAAAATCTTCTTCCTGATAACTTATTTACTCCTTTTCAGCTTTGTAACGACACCGAAAAGAAAATGAATGCAGCCTACACCTTTGCCACTTCATACTCGAGCAGTGTAGGTATTGGTTTCGGGGGAGTTTTCAATGACAGGTTTTTGAAGGATTTGTATTTTTTTCACATCGTTATATATTATTATTATTTCATCTATTAGTGTATTGCATGTTTGAGAAAAGTTTTTACATTTGGAATGAGCCGGCAGATATTTTTTATGCTTTTAGGTTGAAACTTGCATTGTGCATTTGGTCTGTGAATCGCAGCATTTCATAAATTTAGAAGTCCTTATGTTTCCGTTGTTCTACAGTGTCAGCTCACAGCCCAGGATTTATGGAACAACTATGAAACCACCTTCTTTGATATGTGTATCCTTTGGTTAAGAACTACTGATTATAACAGGCATACACTATGTTTTGTTGCCGTAGACCTAGAGCTCTTTGGCCTCATGTGAGTGGCTGTGGATTCATTGCTGAACCAAGCAGCTGAAAGAAACAAGATATTTTTCACTCCACTATATATTCCTACTTTGGCGGAAATCTTGTGAAATGAATGTTTGAAAGGCCTGCGAGTCAAAACCATTATTACATAGAACCCAAAGAGGAATCCTTCAATAATTTTTATAGAAAAATATCCAACGGGGACTTTGCCCAGTGCAAGGAGACGCAAACTGATTTTTTTTTCACTTTTCCTGTTGTTCCAACAAATGCAACTTTTTGGTATTCGGAATAGTCAGATTAGAAAATTAAGGGTTAGACCCAGCTAAGTAAACACCAACATTTCCTTAAGTAACATGTCTTCCTTTGTTGCATTAAATGGCCCTAGAATTCTCGTGACTCCTCCTTCAAAAAAATCCTACAGAAGTAACAGCAAGTTGAAAGATACTTGATGTAAGTAGGCTTGGAAATTCAACACATCAGCCAAGCGTGGTACGTTTCCATTCCCAATTGTAATCAAAGTCAGTGGGTTTTTGCTTGATATGAGCTCCAGGAAATTAAAATAATAAGAAAAAAACACTTTATGCGTCTAAAGATCTTGCCAAGTTGGCTTTCTTCATGTGCAGTCCACATTACCTGGAATTTCTCCTGAACCGGCTCAGATCTTCAGTACACAGAGGGCACTAACACCAGACTTTACGCCGTCCCTGTCTTGTTAGATAACTACCAGAATGATGGCACATTTGAAAATCGGCGTGAGTACAATACTGATCATTGTAACTGTCACGAAGTTGCAAAAACAGGAAAACAAATTTCACTACCCAACTTCGTAATTGAAAAAAAGACACTTTCACTTATAAAGTACCTATTGTGCGTGTAACTTTAATTACTCCAATAACATGGAGTTAGATCTATGGTGGTGCACAAGGTACATGTATACACGTTTGCATGGTCTTTTATGTGAAACAGGGTATTTTTCCTCAGATTTTGATAAATTCTGTGCACAGTTTCTGCAGGAGATTTAAAGTTTGGGAGTTTGCATTTTTCCCTCTTTTGTCTAAGAATGACAAAAAATAATGATCTAAAAACAGCTGTTATTTATCTTGAGTTGGTAGTACATTGCCCAAGTCATAGCTACTGATGTGTGGCTCTGATATGAGTAGACTTGAAATCAAGTCGGTGATTGACCAGATGTGGTCCACCTTCCTTGTGATGCGTACGCGGTGCGGTTCGGTGTGCAGTGTAATAACGCGGGGACAGTCATTGCAACCTCGTTCCCCAATATGCGTGTTTGGCGGTGCCCAGTTACCGACTTGAACAATCTGCAAGCCTTTTGTGCACAACTTATGGGGCTACCAAAATTGGACAGAGCGCTCTGATTTGCTAAGAATCCTGATTATATGAATATTTATTTTAGGGGCAGTTTGATTGGTAAGTTGAACTTTAGTAACAACAACCATAGTCTTGTTCATTGAGGAGGGCATTTACATTTTAAAACGACGATTTACCATAAAAGCATTGTTTTCTTTTTACCCAGAAAAATAGCTAATAGATTTGTTCTTGAATAGTTATGTGTACTTGGTCTTTAAGCATCATGTGAAAAGGATGCAAGATATGAAAGAAACTGGCACTAGTCAAATCTACACGTCCATATATATTAAATGGATGATTCTGTTATGTACCGTCAGCTACAATTGGTGCTCTCCGTGGAAATGTATGAATATGCAGTGCAGTTGTTGCATGCATGAATATCCATCCAAAGTCAGGTTGATCAAATCGTTAGGGGGCACCGAAACCCGGTACTGAACAGCCCATGACCAGTTGTCGTTTCCGGGCCAAATCAGTGCAGTACCCTGTATTACGGCAACAGTGAACAGGCTCAACACTAATTGTAAAACCACACAGCATGCTGGCTGATATTGCTGTGGACAACAAACATGACCGACTAACGACTTGATTTCAAGTCTATAATATGAGCTCCACAGAGCAAAAAGAACAAAGGGTTACGTTCTCCAATCAGAGAGAATAACGGCAATGGGGATTTTCATTGTTGATTTTCACAGAGGAAAGTAGAAGTGCATGGCAGTTGACACGTCGCTTCTTCCTCGTTGACAATGTAAGTGGCAAGACGGCATCAGAAATAGCGGCTACAGTCATTCGCTATGCCAGCAGCATGGAACTCTTGTAAGTACCTGGCAAGTCCTTGCCAACTTGATGGAAAGAGCTTTAACCCTAACCCCCTAGGGTGTATGTAAAATCATATTGAAATTGGAGGAGTGGGACTGTTAGGGTTAACCCTTAAAGGGGCGCAGAGAGACCAAAATCTGATTCATGTGCCTTTTCTGTGATATATTGGTGTTGAATTTATTACAATCATTTTGGTACCATTTCATGAAATCAGACCCGTCACTGTTGCGAAATGCCAATTTTTGAAATACCTGTGGACAAAAATTGTAATTTTTGTAATGGATTAATGTGTTCGCCGATACATATCTAAGAGTGTGAACTACAAATGACCATAATTGACTGAATTGGAATTTCACAGATATGCTCATAATGCATATTTGTACACATACTAAGTTTCAAAAAGTTTGTAATGGGATTGTCAACATCTGTAGAGAAGCAAAGCAGCAGCCTCATCTTTCACTCCCTGACTTTAAAAAGTACCCAAAACTCAGCCCTCTTAGAATTAACATCCTTAATACTGCATATTTATGAAATGTAAAAAGTTACTGTGATATAAAGCCTTGAAAATGAAGATCAACTGCATGCAGAAATATCTAGAGAACCTTCTCTGAGTAAACGTAACTCTAGTATGAAAGCTCTGTGAAAGTTTGCTTGATTTTACCAACCCTTTAAACAGAAAAAAAATTGTTTGATAGCCGTTGGCTCCTAATGGGGAAAAATCTAGGCACCAGCACTTCAACCCCTTCGCTACAGAGGACTGCTACCACCGCACCGTTGTGTGAGGGTTAGTGCATACCACACATACAGTCTATTCACCATGCAGCTGCTGGTTCAATGTGGGCCTGCTGCTGGACAGAGCTCTCCATTCAGAGCATACCACAGCCCAGCAGTCGCGGTCAAAATAATCCTGCCATGAAGGGATTAATGAAAGTTTAGTAATCACATGCACTGAATAATACCCTGTACATGTTTACGTAGTCTGTTCGCTGAAATAGCCTGAGTTACTGAAAGCGCCATTAAAACAAAACAACATCATCCATGCCGTAGAATCATGACCCAGCCCAGCACACGTGCACCACACAACGTGCATATGCATGGATGTTCACGAGCGCTGCGCCGATGAGGTCAATCCACGAAATCCGGGTTCTCGCGGTTGCTAAGGGGCTCAGCCACGGACGTCATAACATCCGTAGTTTCTGCATGTTGGGGGGCACCCTGCTGCATGAATCGTGCTATTTCCGACACTCTAAATCACAGCGATACCCTTTAATTCTGGAATGAGGTTTCTTTCAGGCTTCATTTACGTAGCAGCCAAAAAAACCAGCAAAAAATTTTGCCCTAGCCTTTATTTATAAAACAGCCCTAGTGTCCATATAAAGTGCATCAACAACGTATGTTTAGATCGGAAACCAACCAACACGTGCGCCTGATCTCAACACATGTACATATACAATATGGTACATACATGTACATATATATGTACATGTACAGCACATACGGTAAGCTTTAAATTCATGATGCGACTTGCGCTGCCAAGAAACTCAATTCTGTCGGTGGTGTTAAATTGCCTCTTCCCCTCAGGATCACATTGCAGAACGAAGCAGGGCAAACAAGAGAGGGTAAAATCTATCCACCACTCCTCAAGATCCAGTACAGTGAGCTAGTCTATGAGGATGATTACGATGCCAACACAGAGGTGACGGTAAGTTGCCGAGCAACATCTCAGCCTAAGTAGTGTGGCACTTTGTGCATGTAGCTTGGCACTGGGTCGGAGGAGGACTGAATCTAAAGTGGAAGTGGCATTTCTGATGTAAATCAAGAATACATCAAGCAGTTTGTTGCGGTTGTTGATATTTTATTAATTTATTCTTCGAATTCTACAGGATTTTTTGTTTATTAGACAGTTACATATATCCGTATTACTGAGATGCATCAAGCCCCTTTTGAAGGAATGGTGAGTGGGGCCTGCCTTTTTAAGCTTCAAAAATTCTTCAAACTTTCATGGATTCTGAAGCCAAATTTAACCTCTTTTTTGTGATACTTTTGTCCTGTTCCTTGCAGGTGTCATTCCGAGTGACGTATGAAATGAGCCGCGACTACGGAGAGAATGCTCTCTCCACTGCCCTGGGGATCTTGAGTGGCATCGGGGTGGTGTGGGCACTCGTCAGGTCTAACGCTTGGAGGCGTAGAGCAGGCCTAATCTACATCGACATCAAGGTAGGACCTCGTGACTACCGTGCTGTTGCTTTCAGGTTCAGTTCCTGATTGGAATGAACTCTTTCATTTTCTGGTCTCCATGGACATTCATCCAGGAAACCAAGATGTGTACATGTATCGCATAGAACAAGAAACACATCTAAGTAATTCGACAACCTGTTGAGTTCTGTAATAAATGACGTAATTCACCAATAACGTAATCGACTTTTATTTATTCTACAATTCAAGTGGTTTCTATGTTTCATCATTGAGAAATCATTGCAAAACGTAGCAATAATATGATATATAGTGCTGGATGTCTTGCTCACTTGTAGTTTCACAGTATGGGTTAGTTTCTATTTAGTTGAGCTTGGTTGGACCATATAGCATTTCTTTGAACTCAAATAACCAAAGGTAGCTGTGACCAGTAATTTTTTTTTTCCCAACGTTCCAGACGATGTTTAAATTCCTGTTCTTCAGCTTTGGCATGTTGGGTGACGTCTTCTTCGTCTGCCTGTTTGGAACGACATTATATTGGTTGTTCTTCTTCAAGGTGTGTCTTTGCAGCTTGGTTTTGAAATGGCAAAAAGTCTATGTGAATATTCTCATGGGAGAGGAGAGTTACCTTTGGTTGCAAATGTTGAAACAGGAGAAAAAATTTCAATAAAAATGAGGCTCAAACCCCTTCACATCTTCATTATAATTGCTTTAAGATCCACATTTGTTACATTTTCAAATTTTCAAGTTGGTTCTAAAAAAAAAGAGCATTTTTTGACTTCACATAACTAAATCTTTCTTTCACTCATAAGCAATGTACAATTTCAGTTCTGAACCCACCTGGAAAGAATTTTGATCCCGTTTGGCACGGGGGACTCGGCATGCCAGTTCTTCATAAATTTTTTATTGTCCCTGTCACACCATTGGGCCATTTTGCAAACGTGTGCTAAAGTCCAGACACTTGCAGCTGGTATCTTTTATGACCACATGACCATGCTTTTTAGCCCAGGTAGAGCGGCTCTGAACCAAAGGTGGTGGCAACGTGTACTTGTTTCAGGCAATGGAAGCTTTTCTCTTCCTGCAAAGCCCCAACTTTCAATTTTGTTGCCCTCTGCAAACCTCTACCTTCCTGCATTTCAATGAACCTTTTTTCCCTGAAGCGTTCCTCATGTCTGAAATCCACCAGGATGCGTTGGAGGGACGGCTTAGGCTTTATGGAACCACAGCGTAGCCATCATTATTTTGCACAGGACCTTATGCTCCTAGGAGTTTAATACCTGTACTTATGAAGAGTGTATCTTTGGTTTCCTACTAAGTGGAGATTCTTAAGAGGATTTTGAGAGGTTCTTAGCAAAACTGCGTATAATAGCTAGAGTTTTCTTCTTCTGTTATGTGACTCCCACCAAAAATGCTACCGGGCATATTTTACTGAAAACATGTTTTGTTCCCTCCTAACAGCGTCAAGATCTTGTGTACCTGGTCCTTCCCCACAAGGCTCAAGAGGTTTCCTTTATTTGGTATTTGTCCTTTGCCTTTTTCTGCAAGGTATGACCTCTCTCTATCAAGGTGTGCACTTTCTTGTATATGCAGATCCGTAGGCACTTTTTCAATAGTTTAGTAGAGCCAATTCTGGGCAAAATTGGTGAGCCCCATTTGGACTCCCATATCTGGCCTCGGTTGCTCCGGTCGTCTACATTGTACATGTACCAAAGGATGAACGTTATTGCCTACAAAATTTGTGCTGCATTGCAAAGAGAAATTAATATAGTGCAGCCCATAGTCTCTAGTCTCAAACAAGTCATTGACTTCATAAAGTGCAAATGCTAACATATTTTTGATTGCTATGTCAGATCAAAGGTTAAGGCTAGTGTTGGATTCAATAAATGCTAATAGACTTTCCAAAATTGATGCGAATAGAAACAGTGAATGAAAGAGGCATTTCGTCCCCTTTGGTGAGAATGGTGGTATCCTTTAGTGGCATCAAGATGGAACTCAGGACTGTGCTTTGATGGTCATAAAACTTTCCTCTGAAGTAACCACAGACAGAGCCAAAGGCTGCTCATGAAAACAAGGAACTGCCAAAACACTGAACTAACCAGCGGCCATCGATCCAGAAAGTTCCTGGTTCTGTCCACCAAATTGCCCCCCGTTCAAACTGGAATGGCTCGGTCGCTTCCAAGTAAAATAACCATCAAGATTTCATTACAAATGATCACACCAAGCTTGATGCAAGGGCAAGCTGTTCAACAGCCCAATCCGTCAAGAAACTAATTGACAAAGAATCTCGTCAAATTCGTCAAATTCTCTCATCTGCAGTCCCTGGACGTCCTGCATCTGATCGTCTACCAGTGCCTGGGCGACATCTTTCTGATTGACTGGGAGCGGTCAAGGGGTCGTGTTGTCCAGTCCAGTGACCCTGGCAACAACAAGGGGAGCGTGGCTCCCGTCAGCATCTGGAGGACCTATTTTGTTGCAAACGAATGGAATGAGCTGCAGGTAAGCAGAAACAGTACACGTGGCACAAAATACGGTAGAATGGGGCCAGTAAGTTACCCTCACATCAGCATGCTTCCCTGGTGGTTCTTACATTATTACCATGCCTTGAGTGCTCCACAACCTGTTATTTATGTGTATTAGTATGAAGGCAATATCTGGATTGAGACCAGAGGGTGATTTCTGTTTTGAAAAAGAAAATTAAAATCCATTTTTTCGTCGAATCTGACATGCAATTTTCTTCTGTCCATGTTTGACTGCAAAACGGAATAACAGCTTTGCAAGAATATAAAGCACTCTTCTGTTTCATCCAAACTACAGCTTCATTTCCTATTCACAAAATGCAAAATGTTGTTGGGTGTTCAAGCACTCATGGACATTTATAACTCTGGGGAAACACTGTTGAAGTGACTGGCCCCCTTCAATTTTTTTTGTGTCATGTAAGTATTGTTCACATTGGATGATTTTTATTCTGGGTAAATAACATTTCACTTCATCAGCTGTGATTTCACGCACAGATTCTGCAGGAATCTAGACTTCTCTCTTTTCCATTGGCCTGTATGCTTTCAAAAACAAGAATTAAATTTCATGGGGGAAAACACTGTTGATTTTTAATTTTAACCCTAACTCCCCAAAGTGATTTATTGGGAACCATACCCATTCACACAAATTCCAACACCATATGGTAAACTGTGCACAAAAACTGTTGGACTCTGTTTATTTTGGGTATGCCTGAACCCATGTTAAAGCACAAGCAGTTTAGGGGTGCAGTACCCAGTGCCTCAAATTCACACACTTTACTGGTGTTCAGTTCTGTGTGGTTAGGGTTAATATTGAAAGGTAACTTGTCAACCTGACATTGAAGTGGAAGAAGCTGACTTTAGACATAGGAGCAGATGACGTTAATTTAGAAATATCAAGGCAAATGACACTAAAATTCTGAGCAACTTTTGTTATACATAGTCATTTCCCTTTTTTAAACATCAGTATTAACTTCAGGCCGTACATTGCACACTCATTTTTCATTGAATAATTTCAAATTATGAAATAAAAATGCACTTGTTTGGAATGCTGTTGAAAACCAACAACAGGAGTGCAAACAAGAAAATGAAAATGCCAGGATAAATTATTTACTGAGACATGTGCTGCATTCTGTGATGTGCTGTTCCAGGAGATGAGACGAAGCAGTGTCTTCTTTCAGATGTCGGCAATGCTGTTTTTCTTGGAGGTAATAACGTCACTGATTACTTTCTGAACTCATCCCACAAAGCTTTACCTTGGGATTCGTTTATGTCTTATTTCCCCCACTTGTACAATACAAGAGACATAAAATTCACTTGACTTTTTTGCATACGTGGAAGACCGCCCAAACACGGAGAAGAACCTTGCAACTCGCACATTGTCAGGCAGCAGGGAACTGTGTGCAGAGACATTCGCAACAAGCCCCATTACAGTTGAACAGGGATCTGGAGGATGCCAGAAATTTCTTTTTTTAACTTCACCCTGTTCAAGTCATGATACTATGAAATAGAAACTTTTCCCCATGTTTTTCAAACCTGGAGCAACCTCTTGTAAAATATTCTCTCCTCCCCGCAAGTTAGACATTTTATTCCCCAATAGTTTCAAGTGCATAAATACAAATTTGCACCAAGAACAAGGCAAGCAAAGAAACTAAGTGCACTGTACGTTTCTCGAGAAGGGACAGAGAAACTCAGCTCTAGAACCTGTGCATCTACACTGACTAAATTTTAGGAGTCTTTGTCAAAATTACATTTAGTTTGCATGATGAATAGAGGTACATTTGAGTCGAGCAGATTTGAAGGAGACTCCAGAGTGAAACACTTGACATTTATCTGTTTCATCAGGCACGCAACTCTTCCTCGGATCAGCTGATTTCCTCATTTTTCACTTCACGCTCATGCCATTTAAAATTGAAAAAACACTGCACAAAGTCTTGTCAAGATTGGAATTTTCTCGTATTTTTTGGGTCACAGTCAAAGTTGCGTGCCTGTAACGTTTTTTCTGTCCTCAAACCAGGTGATTGGTATGAAAAACCTGACCACGATGGATCCCCGCAGCGACGTCTACGTGGACCCCAGTACTTATCTGGGCGACCCCAGCAGGGTGCTGCGGTTTGCTGTAGCATCTGGATTGTACCTGTTGCTGTCGCTGCTACAGGTACGGACATCTTTAGTCATTGTCTTCATGGCTCTAAATAAGCAGAGACTCCCAGAATTCAACCTCTTTACCAATCCAGAGGGCAGCAAACAACTTTACCGTCCTATTATCAAGTCCTTTTAGGAGGATTTTAATAATTGCTTAATAGAAAAGATCATCAGTGTTAAGGCAAACCTGAACGTGGAAAGTCTTCCAGTACTTTTACTGTGAGCATACAAAATAATTGGTTTGTTTTGATCTTTAAATAACATTTTAAATTGGTATTTTACATTAAAGTTGATCTTAACTTACAGGAAAGCAGGATTCCTTAAAAGGTTTCTGTGAAATCCAGAATAAGAAGAACACATTTACTTGAAGTTTAATTTTGGCATAGGAACAATATGTATTCTTTCTCTCGAAATAATAATGCTCTTCAGCCTCGTTACTTGAATTTGTTTCTTGGAATGTGCGTGACCGTTGAGTAATAGACTGACATGCTGAAAGGTCTTGGAAACATCCAGGCTAGAACACCTCCCTATGAAATGACCCTTAAAGGAAGTGTCCATGTTGCCATGTTGGGTAGAAAAAAATGAAGAGAGCTTTATTTCACATTGAAAGACCCGTTGATAAACTGTATGAGGCTTGCGGATGCACCATGTAAGGAAAATTCTCTTGTGGAAGAAACACGGTTCTGAGAAGATGCTTCGATCATCCTCACTCTCCTAAGGACAACCAGAGCATCCTGGTCGAAATGTCAAGTTCCTACTCACTGGTTCTTTTAATAGCTACACTTCTTCCAAACGAGAGAGTTCTGTACGCAATGCAACCTCAAGCCTCATACAGTTCATTCACCCCCAGGCAAAGCTTCAAGTCTTACCTAGGGGAAGTGGGAACTCACTAGCAGTATTAACTAAATGCAGAAAGGTACAGTCTATGTAGCTCATTCAAGCTGAGGGTGGCACATTTGAAGGAATGTCTTTGGAAAGTCCATTAACCCTAACACTCCTCAATCCTTCACCTGTTGGAGGACTGAGGAGTGTTAGGGTTAATGTATCAGTGCATTTGGCAAAGCAGTGACAAGGAGATTTACAGTAACAAACCCTTCTGCAAGTTTTACTGCACATTGTGAATGTCATTGCTGCTCTTACATATAAATGCACTACAAGCCTGTTTCAGGAGGCATCAGGCAAGTTTTCCATATCTCATTCCCAGTGGATTTTCTTTGCCTTCATCTATGAGCGTTTCATCGCCGACAGTATGAGGAATTTCGTGGACCTGTGCTCCATGGCAAATGTAAGTTTGACCATTGGCTTTTCAGAGTATAACCTATCTTTGCTTTGATGATGTTATGGGGCCAGAATTTCATCCCAAGATGTCAGGATTTGCCCCGGGGCCCCTGAGAATGCAGTTCCAGACATTCAATCATAACCCTTTGTGCATTTCCACTGACCAATCCCTGGTCTTGTTACATCAGATCAGTGTGTTTGTCCTGATTGACAACACATTCGGCTATTACATCCATGGCCGCTCCGTCCACGGCTTTGCTGACACTGACATGAAGGACATGCGAGATCAGCTCAAGAGGGAAGAGGTAACAGCAATTTATTGTCTTGCAAGATCCTAGACTTGTAGCACTGGTGGCCTAGAAACTTTGCCGATGGTTGGGCTGTGCCAAATATCTGAATATTCGATCGATTACCGAATATTTGAATATTATTTTCCAAATTTGAATATTCGTATACAAAATATATGAAAAGGAAGGGAGAATTTTCTTCTGTTTTAAATAAGAAAAATTGCACCATGGAGGCTTGTTTCAAGCAGATTCAAATGAAAAGCGACAGAAATCTTACAATGATTCAAAAAGTAAATTATTCATTAAAAAATTTAAAAGGAATAGAAATTTTCAACAGGGCAAGAAATCTTGTTCATCTTTTCAATCTTGCTAAATTGTAGCTGGAGATACTCCATGACATGAGAAGCTATTACAGTGATTATAATGTACAAGTGTGTGCATTATTGCAGCTGATTTTGTATATGGTTTAATCATCATTGTCAACAATCTGCCGTTCGTTAAGACCAAATAGTCAGATATTCAATCAAATTGAAGGTCGAAGATATGAATAGTGAATCATTTGAATTGACTCAGCCCCAGCCAATGGACTTTAAGACTGCTGCACGCATATGTCACTGTCACTCGCCTGTAGTTTTACTCTTTTGAGTTCAGTAAACGCATAGAACTATGCTAATTTACCTGAATGGTGGTTCCACACCCTCATACTCAGAAGACTATAGACTATAGCAGTCTGGATGCAGCCACGTTCAAGTGTGCTTCCTTGCAGGGCATGCTCAAATAACATGGAGTTCAATTCTGAATAGTGTTCAATTCAATTCTTAATAGACATTTACAACAGCATAAAATCACAGCTGACCCTATCTATGGGGTGTGCAGACAAGTATGCCTTGTTTAGTGCAGAGCAAGGTGGAAAGAAGTCTTTTGATATCTTACAAAAGAACCATTCTAAAAACCTACAAAAATTTCAAGGTTTCCACGAACTTGTGGCACCAACATGACTACAAGTAGCAGGCTAGATTTCGTATGACAAAATTAATTAGCTTTACAGCTTAACAGGGTAAAGTAATGATCCCAACTGGCAAACTTCCACAAATAAAGAAGTAACAAGATCATGAAGAGACTTCGCCGGTAAAGCAAAACATGGACATACAGGTGCGCAGGTTGAACAGTAACCTGGCACTCTGTTGTGCCCAATAGTATGCAGAAAATGTGATGTATTCGTTGGGATTTTTTTGGCCCCCGACAGGATAATCTCTGTGGTCAGAGAGGCCTACTGCCCAACAGCGAGCAGCAGACCTTTGAGATCTTACTGCCCCTAAAGTTCAGAGAACAGTACAACACCATACTGAAACCCCTGGTAAGTATGGATCTTACCCGGCACACTCAACTGTACACTTAGCCATCCCTGTAGCACAAACCTGCGAGAGCCATGTCATATACATACATGAACATTTTAAAATGTACAGCAGTCAAGCGCTGTTGGACACAGTGCAAATGCAGTTTCTGACTGGAGTTTCGAAGTGTATCATAGAGCTCTAACCTTACGTACCTAGTGTTGACTTGTGAACAAAAGATGTCCACACAATGCAGGGAAGGAAGATGTTCTGTGGACTTACACATGTCCACAGGACGTTTCCCCTTCTCTGAAAAAGAAGTTTAGAGGCAATTTGGGGATGGGGTCACCTGTCGTAAAAGAAAGAGGAATAGTCAAGGAAACCTTGTACAAAAAGCCAGCTGAAAATTGTGTTCTCAGTTCAAGAAAAACAAGTATTTTCACTGAGTTTTATTAACTGCACGAAAAGAAAGGAATGTCCACAGTAGGTATGTAAGGTAAGTGAGTGTGTGTTCATCGTGTGGATGGGACTTTAAAATTGCACTGTAGGTGTGCTTCATAATTCCATTGACTACTTCATTACTACAGGTCTTAGAGACCTGTTCAGTATGGCTGGTCTTTAACGCTCCCAGTGCCCTGAAGATGTCGTAAAGGGAAAATCTAGAACCTTCATTTCCACTTACACTGTAAGGAAAGTGCATAGTCACGAGAAGGTCAGAGTCACAAGAGGGCGTCGGTGGTGATCAGTCCCCTTTGTGTACAATGAAAGTGAAGTTTTCCCCTCGATCTATTGTGAGCCATCTTACAAGACCTCATAGATTCCAGTGGCTGTGAATGCTGTGACACGCACACATCTCCCTTGTCTACACAAGCCGTTTCTGACGTGTAGACTTGTCGAATTGGTTCTAATTACAGGATGGTGTCGCGGCAAGAATTGATGGCACAAGAGGTAATATAACATTTTCAAATGTGTCATACTGGGAAAAATGGTTTAGGGAAAATGCACTTGTTTACAGTCGTTTTTAACTGTGTGTGTTTAACATGTCTACAGGTTAGCAAGGAAAGTTCTTTGCCTTGTGTATGTCATAATTATAGAAGGTACTCAAGGGCATAATGAAATGTGGGTTTGCGAATTTTTTGGGAAAATTAGAACTACATGTATATGTAAGACGGTCCCTGAAGGGTTTGAATCTTTAAGTCAAAACACCAGACTGTGGCATGAATGCGTGCATTTCATTCAGTCACCTAACATATCCTTTTGTTTTTCATAGGTCGTCCAGATGCCGGAAGAAACCAAGAGGCAGAAAAGTCCATCCAGGCATACCAGACCATGAATCGGTTCTTGTGCACTTTCCTTGATCATGTAAGTTAACAGTGTGTGTGAGGCATTTTTAGCAAAATGAGAGGGAAATGGCACAGGCGGATAGTTGAGAAAACGGGGAAAAAAGGTTGGTGGCCATGTTGGACTTTGGCATGTAGTAATTCAGGGAGGATTTTTTTCCAGCTTTTTGTAGCAGCAGACCCTGGTTTTGAGCTCTGACCAGGTCTATCTTATATTCTTTCCAGAACATTTGGTATGATTTAACATGTTTACCCAACTCCTCTCATAGTGCTGGAATACCTCACATATGACCCAGTTTCACAGTCAATCTGTATTGGCATTCTGCCATGAGAGAAGACAGGAGCTGGATGCATGATACGACAAGAACCGTTAAATACTATATGAAAACCACACCAAGACACGGTCAATAACATTGAGGAAATAAACTGACTGCATTACAGTATGAGAGGGCCTGACCGGAACCAGACCTGAGCCCAATTTCATGGCACTGCCTAACTATTAGCAGATAAGTCGTGCCTACTATAGCAGATAAGTGTGCTAACCATAAGCACTGTATACGGTGGTGCTTGGCGTGGTTGTGCTTAGGGTTGCGCCCAGCATAGAGATTTTCATTCATTTGTTACCACTTTGAGCAGATTTTTCCCCTGAGGTAAGTTTGCCTTTTGCCGCTCTAACCACTTACAGTCTTCATGAAATCCACAGAGCCTCTGTCAGGATAAAATTGTGTGCTTGGCAGTACCGTGAATTTGGGCCCTGAATCTAGAGCCAAATTCAAAGCCAGAACAAAAGACTTCGGTCAGATGAGTACTTCATGAGCAGTAGACCAGTATAGGAATGACATGTGCACGTAGAGTCTTTGTGTAAAGTGAAAACCAATTCAAGAGCTGTGAGTTGGAACCAGACTTGATACCGAAACAGAATCACAGATAGTTTCCATGTCTTGGACCGCAAAGTGTGAGACTAGTGTCTAATTTTTGTTGGGGCTTTTTTGTTTTTTGTGACTTTGTTGTCATTACAGGGCATTCGTGATATCGACTACATCGTCAAGGACAAGCTTCTGCTGGAACAGATTCTGGACATGGAGTTCTACGATCCAGCTGACAAGGGATTTTTCTTCAACGGTAAGCCAGTCTGTTTTATCATTATATATGATTAGAACTCATAGCAAGTGTGTCTTGACTAAGCCGCCAAGGCTCATTAGGCCGGTGTTCAGCTCCAGTTCTCCGTGCAATGAAACGACTGAGAACATTTCTATTCCACCCCTGAATGATGGGACGGTAGTCCATCACAGCTCACTCCTCAGCAAATGCTGGTACCCAGTTCTACTTCTAGGTGAAGAGAGGCAAGCAGGGGTGAAAGGACTTGCCCTAGGAACAAAACTTATGGCCAGCAACTGGAAACGAATCCCTGACCTTCATGAGTCACAGCCATATCAAGCACTGGGCCATATTCCCTTCTTCATGCATGGGGATAAAAATGACTGTACTAAGGAGTCTGTGTAGAGCACCTGTGAAATTCTGAAAACAACATGCAGAAGCGCTGGAGGAAACAGCTGCATATGCACTGTGCTTGAAAGCTTGTGTAAGAATGAAAACAAAAGCAAGAGCTTGTTTAGAAAAACAGGCTGTATGGTCATATCCACCTCGAGCAGAAGCACCCCCTCATCGGTTGAAAAGAGCCACGCTAGTCGGGAGCATTCATTTTGCTGATAGTGATGCGACTGTGATATGTGCATTTCCTGGTCATTAGTGAACCAGCGAAGTTCAGTCCCAACAGAAGGGGCCTCCGTTGCTGAGAAAATAGCCCCCTCTTTTGACCCAGCTCAAGGCCCATATGACCTATCAGCCACCATGTTTGATCAACTGATAAAGGTTTCTAGATTCAGTTTTTTTCAGGGAACTAAACAGAATGTCGTCTTTCAGTGTAGTACATTTAAAAAGTGGGTAGCTATACTTCAGTTGAAATGCTACTGGCTGTTAAAGTCTCATAATACCTTTGATAAATGAGGACAGAGTATGAAGAAGATTGTAAGCCATAATGAAAATGTCATTATTAAAGTCAAAACTCTCAGCAATCTTATCTAAGGCAGCTGGTTTAGGCTGAACAGCCGTGCAAGAGAATATTGCTTGGAAATGCAATGGGTTAAGGTTGACAAGGAGCCGTTTTACTAAACAGATTGGAATGAATGAGTCATGCTGCACTGATGACATTGGTGCATTGGCTGTGCCCTTGGCACGAAAACCATACACACTGTGCTGTTGCGAGGAAATGGGACACGTACATGTGAAGATTCTTTACTTAGTCTTTTACCAGATCCCGTACCGAAGCTCTTGTTTGGGCTGTAGGTTAAAACTGGCTGTTAAATGACCCAGGTCCTCATTATTTCTCCGTCTTTCCCTGTCTCTTTGCAAGATGGCGGCCATGCCTTTAACAATGCCCTGTTCCATGGCAACGAGTCCACTCTGCAGCTCTTTGAGCTGCTGCTGTTCTGCATCGTTGATCTGATGTTCACCAACTTTGTGCTGGCAGCAATCGTCACTTACATCGGCAGCTTAGTGAGTGACTATTCTCTCGTCAAGTTATGTCCGGTATTTAGTCAAGTTTATGGGATCTCTTGAGGGCTCCCTTCAACCTTATAATTGGATACCAAATATGGCTTCACGGTTGACTGTAAATGTAATGAGATGCAATGTGCTCACTGTCATACTTCACACAGTGCAACACTGTCATGACCGTAACTTGTAATCTGATTTACCTCCTCCGACAGTTCCTGCTCAAGGTCCGTGCTGCTGGAGGACGAGCCAATCTGGCCAAGAAGACGCTGGTGGATGAACGATTCCTGATTTGAGACAAGTACAGGTGCAGACCCTTAGTGACAAAGAAGAGCTTTGCTACGACTACAGAATTGCTTCTTTTTTTTTTTTACTTAGAGGCCATGACAGCTAGAAAGGATGTAAGTGGGCGTGACCTTGGAGCCTCACCAAAGGACCACGTTTGATACCATCACCAGTTTGTCTAACCTGTGTGAAATGCAAACATAGAAGAAGATAAATTAAACCAGTGAGGGCATAATGTGAAAAACTCAGGCAACTTGAAGTGGGACACATGCAGCCGTCAAAACAAGGGTTTTTCTGGTCAGAATAGGAATGAGATTAGCCTTACAACATTGTTGGTTGGACTTCATTTATAGGTTCTGTTGACAAGTTACAAAGGTCTGAGTTTGCATTCATGGGCTTCTCAGAAAAATACCGGAAACTTAAGTACTTAAAGTTCCGAGTTACGTATTAATTTGTAAAAATGAAACACCGAGTATTTCTTGAAAGCACTTGCAAATTTTCCATAATTTATGTACTTGTGGACATACCTAAGAGTACAAATAACAATACATATGCAAAAGAAATAAAAAAATCAAAATTTTCCCACATTTACTTAATGCATTTTTCACCACTTCAGCCCAGTTCCATCTTCTCACTTTGCCAGAACACTGAACACCTGTACATAAATGCCAGCCCAGATTACATGCGTGTCTTCATTACATTACATGTACATTGTGCAGCTGTAAAAGTGAGTTCACCCTAGCTCAAATGAGGGCAGCAATGAACATTATTAGTTCCTGCTGCAGTGCGGTTGATGGACTGAGGAGCACCACAGGCTTGACTTCGGACAAGGACCATTGAAGAATACACTACTGTGGGTTGTGCTTATGCACACAAATTTCATGGAGCACTTGTACTGCCACTTTGCCCACTGTGATGTGCACAGTCCCAAAGCATCTGCAGTAGTGTGACTAGACTGCTCTCAGTGGGTGCTCCAACAGCTGCGTATCCAGCTTTTGGCTTGGGGGGGAGGAATTCAAAAGGGAATGCGGCTTTGGCCTTACGTATTCAACATGATAATGGGGCAGAAAAAATATCAAAAGCCTATTTATATGATAAATACTGATTACTTTCTTTCCTTCTCCCCTATGAAGTATTCTTAGTTAAACAAAAAAAGCCATTGGGGGCAAGTTGCCCCTCCCCCCCCAGCCCCCTCACTGGATACGTCACTGCACTCCAATGTGGGTTGCCGCTTCAACCTTTGCACCGTCGGGTACAGAATGAAACCAACTGTGACTGCAACACTGCACGTCCATTGTGAGGTGGCAAAGGAACAGCAGCGCATGTGGCACACCTGATCAACTGTATTAATTAATGGCCTCCTTGCGTTGATTATATATAACGGGTTTGCCCTTACCCAGTGTATATTAATAAGCACTGTATGCTCAGTGCTTGTCCGAGAGCTTACGAAAAAAACCTCACAAGCTTACTCGGGTGGGACTCGAACCCACGACCTCCTACTTACTAGCGCAGATGTCTTAACCACTCGACCACCGAGCTTGCCGGGGTCGGCTGGCCGGTCCGAGTCAAATAAAGCAGTGGGTACCGCGAACTATTTTCAAGATGTATTTTTGCGTTAGGGAGATGTTGATTATATATAACGGGTTTGCCCTTACTCCTTGCGTTGGTTGAATTATACTTGATTTCTGGCTTGCTAGTTTTAGCTCTAAAAGCTCTGTTGGTACAGAAAGCATTTGTGTCATGTGAAGAGTGTGGTATTCCCTCGACCGGCCATATCTTTTAATCGATGTCGTCTGTGCAATACAGACTGTACATTTTCACGTGCTAGAAAGCTGTGGGCAATAACATTTGGCAGAAGCTTGGCTTCCACGATGTCGGTCAGTGAGTGAATTATGGTAATTTTCCATACAGATAGTCAAAGAGTGGAGCTTTTGGGGGGCAAAAGTTGGGGAAACGTGCTATATTCAGACCATGAATTCAAAATTATTTTCAAAGTAGGTAATTCAAAATGCTTATTCACACAGAAAGGGTTTTCATTAATGCTGTGTTGGACCACTGTTCTTTGTACATCATGTGATATAGAGTGTCATATGTTATAAAAACCTCGTTCCTGTAGGTAGTACAGTACTGCACATCTTTTTGATATGTACTTGTGTGATGTTTGTTTTGGTCTTTCCCACTGAATTCTTCAATATCATTCAGTTGTCTTTGCACTTCCATGACTTTTTAAAATGTAAATACGCAGCCATTCTCATCTAATGTTGTTGAATTTATTTGGAATTGCCGATTTCAGTTTTAAACAAAAAGTAAATGTGCCTATAGAGGTTTTTCATATGACGTGATATGACGGGCAAAGGCGTTTTAGGAAGCGCACCATGTCCGTGGAGGCACATGCATTTTCGAATCTCTTGTATTTTCTTTGGCTGTTTTATGTTCGACAGAACGTTTACAGACTTCGAAGACGCATGCCTTTCTGTGCACATCTGTGTAAATTGAACTCTGACCGTCAAAATTACGTGACTGAAAAACCTCTATTTAATTTGAACAATTATGTTCAAAAAATCTGCATTGGAATTAACCACTGGAGCTAGTACTTTTAAAAATATTTTAATGCGTGGTACTGAGGTTTTTATGCGCTCAGCAAACAACCTAAATATGATTGAAATTCGACGAGAACCTTACAGCATGTAATTCGGGCATGTTACTTCGTACTGAGGTATTTGACTCGAAAAAGTTCCAAACAATAAGTTCATGAATTGTCATGGAATATGTGTAAATGAGATTATACAGTTATCTGTACATGTATATAGTTCTGATCTGTTGTTGCGAGTGAGCAAGAGTTTTGAGAAATGAACCAGTGTGCTTTCACAAATTATAGTATCGGTGTTACCATTTGTTTCAAAGTGTGTTATGCAGTTGGCCTTTTCCATCCTTTCACCTTGGACATAATCACACACATGGCTGCAGCATTTGCCCCAGCCTGGTTAGATATTCGAACTTGTCATGTCCATTACGTGGCAGTCAGCCCGTCACGGTCACAGCTATTGTGTGCCCTACTGGACACAGTTTCACCCGCTCATATAAACCCTAACCCAAAGTTGGCAGCAAGACGTTTGGTGGAAGTCTCAGGTCCGAAGTCAAGTCACAAGTCAAAGATGGTAGCTACAAGTCGCCGAGTCGCAAAAAATAGCCACTCGAGTTCAACTTAGAGTACAAGTTCAGCAACTCGGCCCTAATCCTCACGGGATGTGAAAAATCAAAATTGGGAGGATCCAGGATTATTAGATTTAAAGTTCATAGATTTAAGCCGTCACCGAAAAATTTGCGTAAGGTTATTATTTTATTTTATTTATTTATTTATTTTGGTCTCTCAATAAGTGCAGCGCTAGGGGCGATTTCGGCTGTTCAGTGACAGATAGGCCTACTTGTAATTTATGACGGTCTGAGGGGGCCCTAGGGGTAGGGGCTTCGAAAGCTGCTTGGTGTCTGTCTCTGGAATGAGCCAGTTGGGTATTTCCGCAGCGTCTGCCCAAAATGAAGCGTGTTTGAGGTCATTTGGGAATAGCAAGACGCGCATGTTTTCCCGAATGACTTTATAACTTTGAAATACTTAGATTTCTCATTGTCATTGTTTTTAACATTTCTGAACAGTGCACGTGATCTCAAGGGGCGCCTCCACCCACAACATATTTGTAAGCTCGTGGAAAATGACGAAAAAAAAATGGATGACCCTAGAATTAAAATTTTAGATCCATTTTTGGTGAATTACTTTTGATCATGAATCGGAATCAGTGCAAGTCAACCAACCAATGTAAGAAACTCAACAATTTTGAAGATGGCAGACAGAATGAATCTCGAACTTAGAACTCCACATTGGCAACAATACGTATCGTGTAATTGGGCAACCAGAATTAGAAGCCACTGCTACGCGGCGATTGCGCAATGCTCGTTGACAGGTGTTACGCGCGCGTTACATACCTCTTTCCACCAATCCGGTTCACAAGTGTGATGTCACCAGTTTAAACCGCGCCCATTGCTTATGCACTGCACATAGAGTTACATGCATTGATCGGCGTTTACATGGAACCATGGAACCGGAAGTTAACGAGTAATTTCACCGATCGTCCAATGGGAGCCTACAAATCGTTGCACGTCCGCCTCTGTGACGAAGTCACGAACCGGATAGATTGTCGTGATATGACGAATGTACGTGCGTGCCAAGATGAAGATTGTGCGTATGAGTGCGGTGCCGCCATTGATCTCCAACTTAACTTGATCACCTTTGGAGATCAATGGGTGTCACCTTCGTTATGGCATCTTACAGATAGCCAACTCTCAGGAGACGCCATACCTGCGGGGCCATTGCACTCACACTCGTGTCCTAACTTCACCCCTGCAAACTTTGCAGAGTCATAACACCCAGAGAGGATTATATGCAACGCGCTCGTCTCACCTGCATGCTGACAGAATGGTCCCGCAGTAATGGCTTCATGCCGGATTTGTCCGCGAACGTGCATTAACAAAGTGTCCAGATTGAATGAGAGTGTGAATAGTTCACTTCCGATTATTGGAACCATATAGGTATCTCCTAATGGAACAGGGTACATGTACCTTATTGGCCAAGCAAAAGAGGAGTCTTGGGTTTTGTGGGTTGATTTGTGTTTATAGGGACGGGCAGGCCCGGTTCTACGGAGGGGGAGCCGAGCCCCCTCCCCCCCAAATGTTATCAAGCTTCCCCTCCCCCAGCAAAAAAATGAAAGAGCAGCAGTTAAAGTTAAAGGTGACGTCACGTGCGAAGGGTCTATCCCCCCCCAAAAAAAATTGGCTCTACAAGCGCGCCTGGGGACGGGGCGTAATCATACATGTCACCTCTACGTGTTAAGTGGAGTGGAGTTTGGCAGGGACCTACTCGCATTCTTTTTAATATTCAACAGACTGATATGGCGACTGGGTTGGATGTGCTCTTGAAGTTCTAACTTGTTTTCTATATATTTGTTACTTAGTTTATATAGGAAGCGCTGTTTCTTTTATTTGCGCTGTGTCATTATTTTGTTTCTCGCAAGTGCACTGGTTCGTCTACGCAAAAGAGTTCCCACGTACGGTCCGTAATTTTCACCAGCAGGAACTATATGCTAGCTGTTGGGGAAAATCCGTGATTAGCGCAACAGTAATCATATTCAGTTTTGCTTATTAAGGAAAAAATTGCGGCCGGGTAGGGTCAGTACTTGTGGGGGCGTAATCATACAAGGGAAAACTGGTGTGTGCAAACAAAGTTCAAAGAACAACCTGTTCATGTTAGTTTTTTTAAAACGAGGTTTTGGGAATTTCCTAAGAATGTTGCTGCCGTGAATTTCAATTTTTTTTGGGGGGGGGGTGAATTCCAAACCTACACGCCACTTTTTTTTATTTTGTTTCTCAAGGAGTTGGCCTCGAGGCCAGTAGTCACTGCAGTAACTGTTCATCCATTTTTACGAGTCATTTCATATTCTCACGCGACCCCGGACCTGGGTTTCATGTTACTCATCAGTTTTGAATATGGCCATTTCGCAATTGTGGCCGTGAAGACCCACCCTAATTGAAAGAAAAAGTAGGGAGATTTTATTTTCACAATTCAGATGCAACGAATCAGATGTGTAGTTCACAGATTTGGCGAGTCGGCTGTAATGGAACGATTTGTTTTTCTATCCAAATCTGGGACGTTGTGTAATAACTTCCAAGCGATAAACAACCCTCGGATGTGGTAAACAGTGGGCATTAGCACCCTTCCTCTTTTGTCCGTATAAGCTCAACATTAAGCAGTCTCTTCGATGCCTTCCTCCTTCGTTTATTGCACAGTTCATTTACAACCACAAAGTCTGGTATTGTTTCGAGGTTTGTTTATTGTGGGCAAACAAGAAACATCCACAGTCGGCGCAGATCATGAAAGCTCGTGCACCACCGGGGGAACATAAAACGAGCAAAGCCGCACGCCAATCACGAAGGAGGTCAGGTGAAATAAGCTGTCGAAACTTGCCCCCCTCAAAGCATCCAGGCCAGCCGACCCGAAATATCCCACACGTCGCTTTCCCAACCTGGAAGTCACATCTGGCCACATCCTGACGTCTAGTGGTCATGCAGTGTTTCTAGTTTGCAAAACCACATGTTTGATCCCACAGTTGAAAGATAACAAAATCTAAGTCTCCACGCCACCAGCCAACGAATGCAGTCCAGAGTTGGTAAAATACGAAACACCAACGGACTGCCACTTTCAGAGAACTTATCATCGTGTTCTGTTGTGGGTGACTTCTCGTTTGTTTTCAAAATGGAGCTCAAACTGGGTTGCTGTGTTGTGATGCTGGTCGTCTTGCTCGTGGGAAGTGGAAAGTGTCAGACGGTGGGCTTTGACACTGCACGTGAATGTGTGGAGGGGGAGAACTCGTCGTTGCCTGTTTCCAGTGCATGCAGGGAGCACTCGTCCACAAATAGCAGTATAGCCGCTGATGGCAACTCCAGCACAACCACCTCTCCGCATGGAGCCGGCGTCGAGGAGAGCTCGGAGGTAAAATTTCATCGTTCTTTTTCTCTTCTCCTTTACGAAAGAAAAAAAAGATTCCACCATGGTGTCAGTAGAGTGTCGTGGACTCTTGGAAATTAGGAAAAGAATCTGTTGTTGGGTTCCCTGTCTATATTTTCTTTCTTTCATGCTCGAAGGAACAGAGAGGAGAAGATTATTTGGGGGCATTGAAAATTACTAATAAGTAAACATTTAATTTAATTCAAAAATCCTTACTTACATGACGTACTCTTTAAAACTTTACAGCTGTGTTTTAGACGTATAAGATAATTCCAAGCATGGATGAAATGATTAAAATTAGGAGAAACGAAACAAATGTGTAATTATTATATAACATGTTCGATGCTCTTCGATCAGGCATATTATGTCAGGTGTATCAGATCAAACCTCCAGTCCAGGTGGGCCAAATTGACGGCCTTCGTAGGTTCTGAGCAATTTTGTTAATCATTTTGTATGTACGCGTATAAATGCATTCCTTGTTGTATATACTTTCTTTTCCCCTGTAAGAGCTTCTTAAAGTAATCATGATTGTGTGCCAGTTTTAAGAGAGAGCTCATTTTTTTACAAAAGATACAGTTATTGCACCTTGCCCTAACACTTTTTTAATGCAACTGGTTACCACTGGTTACGAATAAACCGACAATTGCAAAGGGCACTGAAAATGTGCATACAATTTCTACAGTGTTTTGTTCATTTGCAACCACCTATAGTCGGGTTCTCGATCTTCTTTCTTCTCCTGTTTATGAATTGGGAGGTTGGTACCCTTCCCCCTTGCTGCACCTCCTTCTCTTCCGCAGCTCCCTTTTTTGTTTTCAAAGAATATCGGTTGGTGCACAATGCACGAAGATTATTGAAATTGTTAATGGATTGATTATGCAGATACCAATTGTTACCAACATTGTTAGGATCGTTATATTTTGTGTGTTCACTGCATATTGTAGATCGTCACAACAGATGCTTCACATGTTGTCACCAAGGCAAGCTCAATTACTGACACCACAACTTCGCCAACGGTGGCATCGGAAGGAGCAGCTACGACGTCAGAGGGTGGAGCGGTAAACGTGACGCCCTCGTCAGCAGTATCCACTGCCAGTGTTGACGGTGCCGAAGAAGCAGCTTTGGAGGACTTAGCCGCAGAATCAGCTACGCCGCCAGCTACCACCGCCGACCTGGCCACAGAATCAAACTCTGACATCAGCACTGCGCCGACATCCGCCGCCGATGACGTCACCACTGACCCATCAACTACTAGCTCATCCACTAGTCCTACAGAGGCCACTGTAACGCCAGGTCCGAAAACTACAGGTGGGTTCATAGTATAGGCTATAGGGGGTAAATGCCTTTGGCTCCAGCATGGTGTCTCCATTCGGAAGCAGATCCGGTTGGTTGAATCCCCCCTCCCCCCCATCTGAGACAAAAAGGGGGGATAATTTAATAATAACTAAAGTAAATTTGAAAACAAGATAGCATCCTGCAAGATTCTTCTTGCATGTACACCAATACCATTGTAAACGATGTATTCATGTATGTTTCATCATCATTTCCGCTCGTCCGCAAAATTGAGACATTAAAAAAAGGATTCCGGTCTGACCATCCCCCAGAAATTTTCCTGGATCCGCCCCTGCCATGTGGACTTAATTTATCTTCACTCGCATCATTTTTAAGCTAACTAACCTTCGTTTTTACATTTTTAAATAACAGAGTGTTGATTGTTGTTTCTACTCTGTACTTAATTTACATAACGCTAACGCACGATGTATTACAAGAATTGGTGATTGTTTACCTGCTTACTATTTTATATAGTTGAAACAGCCTTGAAATTTTGCCCAGCGTTATCTACATGTACCAAACAAAGGCCTAATTCGCGAATAAACAATAAGGGATAAACACCGCTGGTTATTATCAAACCCAGTCTAAAAATATGGGCCCAAAACTACTAATAATAAGTCGTGGATTTAAGCCAACACTTTTCCTCTTGAAGTGTTTGGACAAACATTGCGTATCGAGGGAATTAAGGCGGTTTCACTACATCACGAGAAAAAGCAGTCAATATTTATTTTAAAGGGAAATGACACCTTTGGTTTTTCGTCGTAATTGACCTTGTTAATTTGATCAAACTGCAGTATAAAAGTAAGTCTATTCGAATAAGAAATTTGTCGCTAATTGACCAATACTTTTCCAATGTTTGAATCCATCAGCTCCACTACCAGTAGCACTTCTTAATACGCGTACATTTACGCGCACACCAGTATACATTTTGCATACGGTGCCGGTGGTCATGGGTGAAGTTCTTTAGTTGTGACGGGTATAGCGCTTTGATCGCCCCGAGCTGAAGTGCACCCCCAATCGGCGAAAGAAAGACGTGGTTACAAGGGCGTCCTGCGTGAAAGACCATACATGCCGGAACAATTAGTTACGCGTACTCAGCGTGCTCCGCGTCAAACGCGCATATACTTGCGCGCCTCATGGCGCGCCTATGCGGTGACTACCAAAAAACACGCCCTCTTTTGTTCTGCTCGGAGCGGATAGGGTATAGTTCTTTTGGCGGAGCAAATTAGAAAAAATGGCGAATGCAATATGACTTACGCTATTTCTTCTCTTAATAAGAGCGAGTAAAAATCTGGAGGCTTTCATCTACCATCCGTCGGATACACATTGTAGGCCTACATGTAGTTACATCATGCTCCTGGTTACCTCATGGTATTGCATGCAAATTCCGAAGATGTTTTAAACAGCTGGTCTGTTTTAACTTCGGACGGAATGTAGACCACGGTCTTTATCTAATTTGAAGCAGCAGAGAAGTCGAGGACATCTTGGTTGGGGTGGTCAAAGCATAGCTCTGTGGTCGAAGCATGGAGTAATTAAGCCATTGGCCAGAGATGCCACGCTTCTAATGATGAAATTCCTATGCTGATACATGCCAAAGCTCAAGAGCTTTGCATCATTCTAGAATGTGGGGTGTATAGGCTCAACACAATTTGATGATCAAACCTTTTCTACGAGTAAAATTTTGTCTTTGAGAAAGATTCTGCTAGGATCGAAACGTCAGGCCCTCCATATTTTGATTTTGATAAAAATATTCTCTTGCATGGCCAGATTTTATTTTCCTGCTGTTGAAAGGCGTCACAGTCACCCAAGCACTTCAACGTCACCAGTCACTTTGCCTATTTTAATATCTCTTCTCCCACAACCGCTTTAGTCCTTCAGCCATTATGTTGCAATTACGCCGGGTATGCCCACGCCTACGCGCCACTTCTTCCGTGTGCTAAAGACTTAAAATAAAAAACAGCCTTAAGTTTGTAGCAGCCCCAAGTCGAAACAAGTTTATGGAGATCGGACGAAGTGGAAACGGGGCGAAGTGACTGGCAACCCTCAAGGGAGGTATTGTGAGCTCTCTTTGGGAATAGCTCTCAGCAATCTCTCCCCGGCAGTTACTGTCACGCAGGAAGATTAGATCGAGCAGGGCCGACGTGGTAATACCCTCCTCGTCTTTTCACGCCATGAAGTCTTCGTTTCAGTTTGGTTCGGGGTATAACGTTAGAATAGAGATTCTCGATATCCCTATGACATATACATTGTATGCTTCCCCACAACAAACGACAGGTTTTCATCCTAATCTAAACTCGTCTGTCCAAAAATAATGACTGTTTTTATGTAGTGCAGTGATAATTTACTTTAAGGGAAGGCGTTTTATGAATACATTGTGTACCGGTATCGTTGAAATGCGCACAGCGTTGTAGCGTACAAATTGTCAAACTGACGTGAAATGTGGGTGAGATTGTATGAAAAGCTGCTTCAAAGTCGCTTTATTTAGAAAATACATGTATTTAGTCAAATTCAATTCAATCAAAAATAAATGCTCCACGTGGAAAAGTAAAACTGAATTCATTACACGAACCAATCTTTTGTAAAAAAAATCAGACATTCGGAAATATTACGGAATATTTATTGAAAAGAAAAAAATTGAATAACAGTTTATGTATGTTCGAACTGTATAAAATCACAAACTTAAAAGCAAAATTTGTTTGCATTTTCACAACCTGTTTTCCGAACGCTGACAATGCTTGTTCGCTTTTGTATTCGCTTAATAATATCACCTCCCAAATCTCGGAAATTCTAGACTGTAGTCCTTCGGAACCGTTGCGTCTGTATAACAAAATATCCTGTCTACATGAACATCACGCTGCCAAGGTTAGTGCCATCAATCGTTCAGGCCATCGATTATGAGGTTTTGGTTAACCTCAAAATTACCGTGAAATTTGTCGGCAGGTTAATGTGGTTGACCTGTGTGAGTTGGCGACTCCTCGGGCCTGTTGCGGATATACTGTATATGTTGCCGCACGGGCACTTTTATTATTAGAGAAGCGTGTGAATTCAATTGGGGTCTTCTAAGAAACGTTTGTCCATGAGCAACAGTCTGTATAAGTCATCATAAAAAATGATAGTGACGGTCGAGCTATTGATTTATGTTGGGAGCGGTGTGGAAATGTTATTCTAAAGCCTGCTTTACCAAAATTTGGCTTAGCTTTTGCATCAATTGTGCTTTTATCAAGTTGCGTTCTTCCCCACGAGCGAAGTAAATTCGTTGAACTTTGATTTAAAGCTTTGCAAAAGATTAGATCAACTTGCTTTGATTTTTGCCAGATGTCATCGCTTTAATGGTTTCGCATTATTTTCTTCGCCACATCCTCGCACAATTTACATGAATTTTCGTTGAGTGGTTTGCATTTATTTCTTATCCGAACATTTACGTGTGCTTTGAAAAGTCATGTGATTACGTCGTCATCAACACCACAAAGTAGGACTCATCCATAGATGTGTGCGGCGCTTCAGTGCGGATTTTACAGAAATGTGTTATTTTCATTTTTACAAAATAGCACTCCGCGTGCTTTGCGGCACATGCTCCGTGAATTGTCTTTTTCATGAACTGACCTTTGTTACTGCACCTTTATGCCCTCTATTTTCGTTTCATTATTTCAGCGCTAACGTTTTCCAGATTTGTGAATATTTTGCTGTCCTTACTGTTCCTGGCAGTGGGCCAGTAGGAGACGTTTTCTCATAAAACATGTACACGGTACTTGCAATGAGCAGATTTATACTTTATGACTCGGTAATGAATATTTGAACATTGTCTTGACGATGACACCAAAGCAACGCAGCGCCTCTCTCATTTATTGAGAAAAGCCTTTTATTTAAATGTTTCAAAAAGTCTTTTTTTTTCAATCGGATTAAAAGAGAAAGACGAACGTGGTTTTTCATGAATTTAAGAGAACTACAAAAATGCACAGCATACACAAAATGATCTTTAAAGGGTAGCTGCAATCAATTCGTTTTATCACAGACCTTCAAAATACACCTCGCTGTCTCAGTTAACCTGATTTTCAACTTTTGTTTCACCTTTTCAATGGGTATTTTACTGACTGGTTGGTTATTATGCTGATAAGTATTACCATATTCACGACAGAACCGTGATGTCATCTGAGGACGAAAGCCTCAATGTTGCATTCGTTTGTACACAAAAAAACCTGCATTTTTTAAAGAGTTTGCTGGATGAAGTTTTCTCTCCTTTCCTGATCCATTGCTGTTTACGTGCATAGCAATATGCAAGCATCGATCCCTTTCTCAGAAAGTTTGCAACGTGTTAATTCTTGGTCACAGTTTTAACAGAAAAAACCTATGAACTGAATGATGTCTTCCCTGGATGACATCACAGCAACAGCGCCCTCAGCTGTCTACAAAAGCATAGATTTTTAAGTGTGTAAAAAGTGCGCTTGTTAATGCATTTAACCAACATAAGGATATGAAAGAGTTTCAAACGTTGAAGAAGAGTACAACTAAGTTGGTCCATGCGTTATCGATATCTGTTTCAACAAGCTGAAATGTTGTGATATGGAAGTGACGACTTTGTTTTTCAGTGGAGCCATGTTTATTCGATAATGGAGGGTGTTCCGACATCTGTTTACCCAAACCGGAAGGAGGCTACGATTGTGAATGCTTCGAGGGACTGATTCTTGGGGAGGACAGCAAAACCTGTGAAGGTTAGGAACTCTGCAGAACGTCATATAGTAATAGACAGAATCTCACTTTTAAAAAGTCTTATGAAGGGAAGAGTTACATGTACGGACGCCAGTAATTACTCCCTACAGTGACTTATTAACTGTCAGAAAGCAAAAACTTAAAATTTTTCAGATCTTGGATTTTCGTGAAGTTCAATTAATCATTAAAATATAAATTTACTTAGATCTAAATGAAATTTTCATTTCTATACAAAACCTCTCAACAGTGCTAGTGGAACAATTGCTGTTGAAAATTGTCACAGTATAAAAATGAAAGAAACACTACTCTGTGCAAAGGAAAGGTGACTGATATCAATGAAAATGAACTCCCATATGCAGTGATTGACATTTTGCACTAGTCTGTCTCGTTTTACAATTTTTTCAGTTAGAATAATTTGTACATGCATATTGTGTCCCTGTTGATCCCACGATGAATTAGACAAAAACGAGTGCCTTGACAACCCCTGTGATGCCAACCAGGAGTGCTACAACATCTATGGCTCATTCTTCTGCTTCTGTTCACAAGGTTACATGGAGCTAGATGACGGGTATTGTGAAGGTAAGTATACTTATACATGTATATCCCTGAAAGACTGTGCAAATTTATGTTCCAATAGCCCAGTCCTAGGTACGGAAGCGTATTGCTGCCAACATGAAAAAATTGTTTTTATCTCATTTAAACGACTTGATTGTTTCGTTTAAACGAGATAGCTATGTCATTTAAACAAGATACAAAGTCATTTAAAGGAGATACTAAGTCGTTGAAACGAGATCGCTATGTCGTTTAAAAAAATAACTATGTTGTGTAAACCAGATAAAAAGTCGTTTAAATGAGATAATAAGTTGTTTAAACAAGATAATAAGCCATTTAAAATAATTTTTCACATCAGTAGCAATTTGCTTCCGTACCAAGGCATGGGTTGAAGGGCCTATAAAAAAATCAGTGGCCTATATGAAAAACTTATTTATGAGTGTGTAATCATAGACCCCTTCAAGGTTAATAGTGACACATACACTGACCTATACAGAAAAAAACATAACAATTTTGAGGTACTTTCCTGAAGTTTGATCTCTGAGAAAGCTTCTGAAAAAGAAACATTTTAAAAGCTTCTGTGCATGTTGCACTGTAAGAGAACTTATTGCCCCAGACTGCTAGCATAATATGAAGTTCCAGTGCGATTCAGCACTGTCAACCTCTATCCTTGTCATCTGTTTGCCACGAAAATATGTGGCTCTCTTAAAGCATTTATGCATATGTGCAATTATCTCAATGACACATCCTATTGCCTCATTTAGTCATTCTTAAAACTGGGCGTTTTATGCGTTCCCTGTACAAAGCAATGACAAATAGATGCTATGCTATCGTAAGCTTCACCCTTTTGCTCGATCCAATGATTTTACAACAAGAGATATCACTTGTACAAATAAAATGTTGTCACAATTGCAAGTGGTATTTTTGTGGCAAATGGATGTAACTTTCTTTGATGTTCTTCTTTGAAATTACTCTCTTCAAAGTGGTGAAACGTTTTAAGATTTTTTATCTCAGATTGTGATTTTGAGAGATACACCCTTGTTTTAATTAAATGACTGATTAATGAATACCTTTTAAAAGCGAAAATATGCAACTGAAATTAAAATTAAATGATTAAATTCTTTACAAAAAATTGTTGATATGGCAGATATCAACGAGTGTCTGGATGAACCGTGTGGTGCTAATGCTGGATGCAGAAACGTGCCAGGATCTTATGACTGCCTGTGCTTCCCTGGCTTCGTATCGACTCTAGAGGGCGTATGCGAAGGTTAGCACTAGCTAATGTCTACGTATGTGTGTGGAACTCTTTCCTTCATTTGAACAAAATCAGAAGTAATCCAACTTTCGGAGATGTTCTGTTACAGAAACATTATTGATTATTTTCAGGTAATTAAAAAAATATTAAGGTAAAACAATAGGAGTAGAAATGACCAATTGTGTAGTCCCTGATGTGTACTCTAATTCCCACAGACTTATTTGGGTGATCAGTGGTGATGTTGTAAGAACTTTATTTTATTTTTTTTTCTCAGATGTGAACGAGTGTGAGTTCCCCACGCTCTGGGAGGCCAGGTGCGGACCCAATTCTTTCTGCATCAACACTCCCGGTTCATATGATTGCGGCTGCGCAGATGGCTTCATGGCTGTGCCAATTATTGGCTGCCAGGGTAAGGCCTCTCCCTCCCCCTGAAGTGCATGCATATCAAACTAAGTGAAATAGGAAAAAAAAAACCAAATTACGACCTTTGACTTTGAAGGAGTGGTTTGAACTTGAATGCAATTTCAGTCAATTCTAGAATTAAAATTTTATCAGTTCAGCATTTGTTCTTGTAGCGGTGTGGCTAAGGGGGGTGTGGGGGCGCACGCCGCCCAAGAAAAATCATCGCCCCCCTGTCGTCCCATCCCCCAATTTCATGTGACCACGATTATGTACATGTATATGTCTCACATCCAGTCAGCCCCCTCACTTTAAGATGAAGTCCCTCGCTTTCCCCTCCCCCGCTCAAAATTCTAGCTACTCTGCTATGTTCCTGTGTATGGTTGGGCTTATTGCACATATTAATTGAATCAGCTTTATTATTTTCAACATTTGACTGAGTATAATTAGTAAGCCTAAAGATCAGAATTCAAAAGGCGATAATTACTTGGGTACTTATCATTGCTTTCAGCATCATTATCAGTTTTAGCTTAAATTGTTTTACTCAATGTGTTTTACACATATATGTAGATGTTGTTGGTATTAAATGCAATCTTGAACCTTCCGCAACCCAGAATTGATTTGCCTTTGAATAACATCCATTCATAGGATAATCAACTCAGAAGGGAGTACTGTACAGTAAATTTGCTCAAGGTTCAAGATTGCACTTAACATTGGTTTTTAAGCTTAGATTTGTTGTTTATTTGTTGAGTTTGTATTTTTTGTGGTCGCATTGTGATTGGTTTTAAGGTTGGATTAAACAAATCGTTTTTAGGACTCCATCTGTGTTTATGTGTCTAATGAACTCTTTGAAAATAAGGATTCTTGGTGTAGTCCTACTGTACTTGTACACTGTCCGCCTTTCAGCTGTCTGTTATGAACCTGTGATAATAATAGTTATCATTATGTAATGTGCCATTCACCTGACCTTTTATTCCTCCATCCCTAACCCCCCCCCCAACCTGCTGCAGATGTCGATGAGTGTAGTTCATCTAATGTCTGTGATGGAGAGGGAGCTCTCTGTGTCAACACCGAGGGCAGCTTTCGGTGTGACTGCGATGTGGGCTATGAGCTTTCCACGGACGGAGACGGTGGTTGCAGAGGTGACTATTTGAGTTCCTCACAGACAAAATCTTATCTGAAATCTTGCCCAGAGTTGAAAAAAATTCCCCTTTGTTTTGTTGTCTTATAGGTTTTGTGTTTGGATTTTGTGGCTTAATGTATCTTTTAGTCTGTTTGTTTGTCTTTGATGTCATGTGTCGTTTTGCTGGTTACTTTTTATTGAGGCATAATATTTTCAACATCATTGCTGAATCAGTTTGCTTCTGTGTTTTCCACGTCAAATAGCTGATGTGAGCAAGGGTATCAAGGCAAATCTTTAAACAACCGTTTCACCCCTGGCGGTGGAAGGGGGGCAGGGAGCCAGTGGCCCCCCCAACTTTCTTGACAGAGGGGGGACTTAGCCCCCACTTCTGGAAGGTCCTATAATAGGATGGGGTGTAATGGATCGTTTTATTAATGACTGATGCCAGATAGTCTCATATCTGGCCCCTCCACTTTTAAAATCATTCTACCACCGCTGCATTTCATGCATGAGCTTAATGTTATTATTTATTTTGAAAATTTGCCTATCCTGCAATCCATTTATTTGCTGTGGTTTTTTTTTCCGGCTTTTCAGATATCGATGAGTGCAGATCTTCCGAGCTAGATGTGTGTTCTGGATCATCTCTTTGTCAGAACCTTCCTGGGTCTTACTTCTGCCAGTGCCCAGCTGGCTTTGTCGGTGACGGTGTCACCTGCGAAGGTCCGTTAAGAGCTCCAAAGAACTTTTTGAACTTCACTTCACAATCAAAATGTTTTGCATCTGCAGTTTTTCGTCCTCGATGATTGCACATTTGTATATTTTATTGAGGTCTGTTATGATTTCAGATGTAGACGAGTGTGAACTGGAAATTTCAGACTGCCACGAGCTGGCTCGATGCGGCAATTTGATTGGCTCTTACTTCTGCCAGTGCCAGATCGGTTACCATGGGGATGGAAGAAACTGTTACGGTAAAGCAATTTTGTCGTCTTATATTCCGACCCATTTTGTACTAGAAGACTGTATTCTTTTTCATTTGCTTATACATGTAGTTGGGATAGAGATGTGACTAAATAATGCACTTCAATCTAATTAAAGTTTGTCTATCAGCAAAATTTCTTTGATGGCACATCATCGTCCTTTTAGTATTTGTATTAAAATTCTGTCACCTTTTATAAGGACAGTCATTTTTTAACAATCTGTTTCTCATGCTGTGAGTGTAATTTTCCTTGATAGTTTGAACACTGACAATTTTAAAAACCTACATTTCCTCAAATACTGAAGGGAATTTCACCAGAAAGGAAATGTAGCATCAAAAATTTTGTACAAATTTGTGTCAGTGAAGTGTCTCAGATGAAATTTTCAGTTTTCGTAGATGGTTTGGTCTTTCTTTTTTTACTTTTATCCATCCCAATCCTCCAACTCCACAAGGGCATGAAACAATGAAATTTAGGCAGAAATTTGCAAAACAAAACAAAGAAACAAACATCCCCCACATGCAAACAATAGTGACCTTTGTCAAGTTCTGACAGCTGCCAAAGCTTTATCTTCCTCCAGTGAGGGTAGGATCGAAATTTATGCCATCTCACTCTCTAGATGCTGACGAGTGTGTTCTTGGCAACGGTGGCTGCTCTCAGATCTGTGTCAACACCAAAGGGAGCTTCAGGTGTGCTTGCAATGCCGGATACATCATGGCACCCAACGGTCTGGATTGCTTAGGTAAATCGATATAAATTGATCTTCGATCAATTCATTGACGAGTCGAATGAAGTAGACTGAATCTCATTTGAGAAGCATTCAATCAGCAGTCCATGAGAAGTACAATCGATAAATCGGCATAGCCATTATGACCCAAGAGAAATTTGTCAAGGTATACTGTGTACCAGCGAGTATACATTTCCATAATTCAATTGACTCTCACTGTATTATTTCTTTAATTTATGTGAATGTTCAGAAAGTTGTTGGGAGTCTCAGCCCACAGAAATGTGGACTGTGCAGACATATTATTTCTTTGCGTTGTTGAAGGTTCCCCCTCAAATGTTGGACGCCTTTGGCCCTTTAGGTTCCTGAATTCTAATTAACTAACCGTAACCTTCCTCAATCCTCCGAAATCCTCCAGGCAGTCTTGGAGGATTTTGGACGATTGAGGAAGAACAGTTAAATTGCATTACTGGTTTTCAATGGCGTAGCCATGGGGGGGTGTCTGGGGGGCATGTGCCCCCACCAACAAATTCCCGGTGCCCCCCAGGTAACCCCTCTTTAAAAAATGGATGAATGGATATTGAACAAGGCTAACAAAAGCTTACCCTAAAAAAACCATACCACTGAAAGCTGGTGCCCCCACAAAATGAAGGTGCCCCCCACTAGTAAAATCCTAGCCAGCTACTGCTGGTTTTAAGGATGCATTGTGTCAAGGTTGTAGGTTAGACCTTGTGTTGTTAATGTTCAGCCATGCATAAATTCATGCCCACATTATATGTAAAATCCTCCATACTGCTCCAAGATACCACTCGCACTGCATCAACATAATGACAGGAATTGCCTGAGGATTTGAGGGAGTGGGCAGTCCCCAACGAAGCATATTCAAGAAATACTGGAGGATTTTGGAGGGTTGAGGCAGAATGGGATTTTTTTGCATGGATAATCAGAGAGTATTAAAAGATTGAGCACCACAAAAGTGACAAATTAGTTAAATGAGATTCCGAATTTGTCTTCAGATATTGATGAGTGTTTGGAAGACCACATGTGCATGCAGCATTGCGAGAACACTTACGGTTCATTCAAGTGTTACTGTAATGCCGGGTACCAGCTACACAATGATGAGGTTACTTGCGTCGGTAAGTCGGTCACTTACTTCCATTTGAGGAATTGTATTGAGATGGCGAGTGGTCTGCAGCTTTTGTTCTTTTGCCATTTCACCATTGTCATCAATCAAAAATCTGCTAATATCCCGCATTCTGAATGTAAGTAACTCCCAAATTAAAGAGGGTATAGATGAGTTTTCTGGGCAAAAGAAGTGTGTGTAGAATTGCTTTGAATGCCTGCTGAAATAAAGGTCCATTGATGGTTGCACCATGGAAACAAACAGAAACAAAACACATTTACAGAGAGCTGGAGAAAGACAATGCATAACAAATAAACAATTCCGTGATTACCACTTGAAAACTCATGTAATGCCAGAAAGTTGAATGATAATAATGATAACCAAGTTTCATATATAGCACGTTTAACTAAACTCAAAGCGCTTTCCGGTTCGTAAGTGACTTGGTTGTACATGCGCACGCACCACCGGTTACAAGCTCCCATTGGACAAATACTCCAGTTGCGCATTGATTTCTGGTTCCCTGGTTCCAGGTCACTATGCACAATGGGCGTGGTGTAAACCAAAGTGACATCACACTTGCGAATCGGTTACATCATCAGAACCTAGGGTATTTATAGAAGTAGACACTTTATGTCTCACAACAGACGATGACGATTTCCCCTGTGGTAAACCTTGTTTTCATTGGTCTTTTGTTCCTCATTCAATGCACAATGCAGATATCGATGAATGTAAGCTCGGCAATGGTGGCTGTGAGGAGAACTGCATTAACACCCAGGGATCGTATTACTGCGAGTGTGGTCGTACCAGATACTTCATTGCTAACAGCACAACTCATTGCCGAAGTATGCTGCATTGCTTTTGTTGAATTCTCACTGCAGAATTTTTTGTCCTCAACCCCTTGATATCTTGTACCGTTCACAGTTGAACGCGAACAAAATTTCCGAGCATTGTTACTAGCAACATTGCTCGAGACACAGAAATTAAGACAGGGCGTCATGTCATCAAGCTTGAGATTCGATTGCAACCGATGTAAGCGCAGATTGTCTTTTAAAGAGGAAACTGTTTTTTTTCCAGATGTAACATCGTGTGAGGAAAAGAACGGTGGATGCGCACAGCTGTGCCGGCTGGACCAGCGGGGTATAGTGTGCGACTGCAGGGTTGGGTTTGTGCTTCATAACAATGGTCGAGACTGCATCGGTAGGTTAGCCTCATAGTTGGCAATACCAATAGATTTTAAATACAGTAAACATTCTGAATAATCCTTTTACTGGTACTTTTTATTACCTGATTATCTTTCATGTGTTATTTGTCACGCTTTACAGAATCCCTTATGAATAAATCATGAGTATATCTGAGTATATCCAAAGATGAATAAACGTTTACTCATGGATTCCATCTTAAAGAATTAAATTCACAAATTTGCCACAATTAATTATGATCATAATGCCAAGGTCTAGGCATCATCAGCTGTTGTATATATATACATGTACGTTTGATTTTGTAGAGTACATGTGTTTGAAAATTGAATACAGTCAAATCTTGTTAAGAAGAGGTCTTATAGACTTTGCAGATTATCTCCTTATAACAGTAACATTTTTTATTATCAGAATTATTAGTGCTCTTAAGCACTTAACAGTGTGATTGTATTTACATTATTTTATTTAAATAACTCTGAAATGATTAATGAGACCGAAAGCCAACTGGACAGACAAATTGTGATTTTTTTTAAACGTCTAAACATGCACTTGCACCTGGAAACCCATCCTTGGGGTCAACATGCCGCCTTATTTCATGTAACCATGGTATCTTGTGTGACTGGCTCTCTGCAAGTTTTGGCTGAGCATGTAAATTTCGAAATAAAAGGTTTGGCACGTGAGTGCTGTTGGTTTATTTCTGAACCGGAATTCCCGATGCCGTGCTTTTTCGCAGACGTGAATGAGTGCAGCGATGCCAATGGTGGCTGCGAACAGCTCTGTAGGAATTCAGAAGGTAGTTACGAGTGTGAATGCCGTGAAGGGTACCAGGTTAGCCCGGCAAACAGCTACAGATGTGAAGGTAAAACTGAAACTAACTTTTTAGTTGCCTTGTTTCAGCAGATCATTAATTTTGGCAGAAAACAGTCAAAAATTATAAAAAGAATAGAAAATACAATTTTGTATTGTATGCATTTGGTTTTTTTTCTAAATTTTTTTTTTTGATTCGGATTCTTACTTAAAGAGCTTTTTGTCCATTCAATAGCATTTTCACTGGAGGAAAATGTGCATGTCTTAGAATTGTCTTAGAATTTCACTGTTATCTTTAAAGAAACTCTATGATTATGACAATTGATCATTTACTTTGTTCATTTCAATGCTATTTACAGCTACATGTATCCTATGATTTTTCTTTGGTAGTCAAACGTGTTGCCATTTCTACATATTACCACCTTATTTTCATCTTTTTCGTGTTGAGCAGGGTTTTTTGCTTCCATTTTGTATGATTCTTGAACACGAACCATGTGGATTTTAACTATATATTTGTCTCCATTTGAAAGTAAATATAGTATTTTACATTTTGACAATGCTTTTACTCATTAGCCACTTGTGAACCAGCATGTCGCAATTACGGTGTCTGCGTCGGTCCAAACCGCTGTGTGTGTCCCGCTGGCTACGGTGGTGAGACCTGCACTCGTGAGTATATATATATTTAGACCTCTCCTTGTTAGCATGACATGTTGAAGCTGCCTGTAAATATTTAGGAAACCATGACTGGTTGTCAGCAAAAGTATCACACAATCTCACTTCGCTGTCAAAACACCAATGAGAAATACGCTATTCCTACTGAATGCCAGAGGTGGTAGCAAGTCAATTTTTGCAAGTCCAAATCAAGTCACAAGTCAATTATTGCAATCCAGGCCAAGTCACAAGTCCAGTCACAGGGCATTTGATCACAGGTCAAGTCACAAGCCAGTTTGTGCAAGTCTAAGCCAAGTCATTTGGTCCAGTCACAAGTCAAGTCACAAGGCATTTGATCACAGGGCAAGTCAAGTAACAAGACAACTCGGTCCATGCACAAGCAAGCCTGAAGTCTTTTGTCCAAGTACAAGTCAAGTCGTGGTCTGTGTGATTTTAAGCCACAGCCAAGTGATTCAGACATGGCCTTGGGCAGACAAACTGAAGTAGAAGCCGCGAGCTGAACTTTGCGCTGATTATTTTAAGAACGAAAGGCATGAGTAGATAGATCTAATTCAAAACTTTAATGGGTTTGATTAAATAGTTTTCTGACTTGCATTGGTAACAAGTCATGATGTGCAAGTCCAAGTCAAGTCACAAGTCATTTATTGTAAGTCCAAGTCAAGTCACAAGTCATTTATTGTAAGTCCAAATCAAGTCACAAGTCATTTATTGTAAGTCCAAATCAAGTCACAAGTCAAAGACTGATCAAGCCACGAGTCACAAAAAAGTGACTTGAGTCAGACTGGAGTCCAAGTCAAGTGATTCAACTCTACAAACTCTGCTGAATGCTAGTTATGAAAACATCCGGTTGTTAATGTTTTCAGGATGAGGATAGTATTTATTTTGAGGCAAAGCCTGTCACCAACCCAAAGTGATCTTTCCGCAAACCTTGGCCGCCCGTACAAACAGCAGGCAACATGAGATAGGTCCCTCTTCATGTCCCTCTTCCATTACACACACTGGTTACTCCTTCTATTTGTTATTTTCAACTGTTTTAGTTCAACCAAGGAGATACCTCCCTCTTAACTGACGTGGATGTGCACCTTGTCTTGACTCATAATCTGCAGCCAATCATGGTCTCAATCACCACAAGCTATTACCATTCCATGTATGTCGGCTCAGGATATGCAGAGAAAGGAAAAAAAAACTAGTCCAGAGGCTATCTGAAATGTGAATGGCTCAGATTCCACTCCAAACTGCATAAAAACTTGAACTTCAGCTTGGAGCAAGGGAAACCTCTACAAGTTTGATTCTGTATAACCTCAGCATAGCCCCCCTTAGCAGTTACAAGAATCCAGGAAAATGATAATGACAGTGTCAGTGATTGTGTCACACCTACTGTTCTTGGTCATGTCCATGATATTGGGGGTTTTGTCACACCTACTGTTCTTGGTCATGTCCATGATATTGGGGGTTTGCCACACCTACTGTTCTTGGTCATGTCCATGATATTGGGGGTTTTGTCACACCTGTTCCTGGTCATGTCCATGATATTGGGGATTGTGTCACACCTACTGTTCTTGTCCATGTCCATGATATTGGAGATTGTGTCACACCTATTGTTCCTGGTCATGTCCATGATATTGGAGATTGTGTCACACCTATTGTTCTTGCTCATGTCCATGATATTGGGGATTGTGTCACACCTATTGTTCTTGTCCATGTCCAGCCACCTGTAATCCCCCATGCTCCCATGGCGGTACCTGCTTGCGATGGAACCGGTGTATGTGCGCTCCAGGCTACAGCGGCAGAGGCTGTCAGAAAGGTGAGACAACATGCCAGGAAGGCTGGAATACTTCACTCTTTTATGAACAACCTTCCAGATGCAGGTTTGAGATGCATTGAACTTTGGTTACACTACATGTCGATGGCAGGCTGTCCAGCATGCTCTTTTTGTGTATCACATTAGAGCAAAATCGTGAGCCTGATTAACTCAGCAGAACTCTTAAGATGTATTTTCTTTCAAAATCATTTTTTGAGGGGAAAAGTGTATTTTAACAATTCATGACAGCAGGTTCTCAATGCGTAATATTGAATGGTTGAGATCCCATTCTGTTCTCAACTACAATTGCAGTGTGTTTCACCTCTGAGTTCTAGGAAAATCTGACTCTGTTTTGTAACAGATATACCTTGTGAATAAGGTCAGAATCGGGTCTGATGAGAGCGGGCACAATGGCAGTTATGTAGTTGTCGAAAATGTGCTGCCAAATAGATAAGAGGTAATCATTGCCAGCATTGATGCCAAGAAGCGTTCATGTTCGAGATGTTCTTCAACAGGTGTAATGCGACATGAATGTCTAATTGGTGAGTTACGTTTTTTGTTGATAGCCCATTGCGAGCTGCCTTGTCAGAACGGGGGGAATTGTATCGGTCCCAACGAATGCCAGTGTCCTTCCAATTACGTCGGTGACCAGTGCCAAACACGTGAGTACCAAAGTGTTTTTAATAGACGGATCCAGAAAGCTCCACCCACTGTGCACATGGGCACTTAACGCATGTTCTTCTCCAATGACATGCCGCATATCCCAGTTTGCACATCATACGCCCATGCGCACATGATGGACTGTAGTGCACGCTCGTTGGACATAAATCACGGCTGTGATTGGTTGGAACACCCACCCTTACATATGCATACTTGTGGGGTATTTCTTTTGTTCTCATGTACAAAACTCCCACACAACACAGAAAAAATTTCAAATCACTGCCATTTCAACCAAATTCAGTTTCCTGGGTTAAAATTTTGACTGTATGTCCCTTATATAAAATACTTCAATTTGCAACAGATGAATGGCACTGTCATGGCACAAATTCCTCCTTTTGGAGTAAATATAAAATATCTATTTCGTGAAATTCTTGTGGCGTACCACTTTAGTACCCCACAAGGATCAAAACTGGCCTTGCGGGGTACCTTCCATTGTTCCGGTACCCCACAAGGCACCATGTACAAGCACACAATGGTACATCCGATGCTTGATGGATCGGTCTATTAGAGATCAAGAGCAACAGTGCCTCTAAAAATCTCTCCATCAAACCATGAACCGCTGTTAGTTATTCGTTTGTCAAAACAAACATTTAATAAACTTTTTTCTTCATGCCTAAAGAGCTTTTAGGGGGGCTCTTGCCTCGCTAGACCCTGAACGCTGGGGCTCACCATTGACAACTCCCGTGGGATTGGGGACATGCTCTTTACTTTGTACCTCTTGCTCCCAAATGCATGTACCGCTTTTCTTCACACTGATTTCTCCAGCATCCTGCCAGCCTGAATGCTTGAATGGAGGCTCCTGCCTCAATGTCAATTTCTGTCTATGCCCACCGAACTACCGGGGCGCACGATGTCAAATAGGTAAGCACATTGTGTGCTGTGTTCATAAAAACTCAAGGAAAATCTAGTGATGAATTTATTCTTGAAGTTGTCGGTTATATCACAACCTGATGTATAATGGATAGTTGCTGTCTTGTGTGTTTGAAATCTGTAGACAATATGTCACTTTGTGGTTCATCATCGAAACTATGCTATACGTCATTTTGGGATGTAACCAACAAAATTATGTCATAAGTGTTGTGTTTTGGCATTTGGCCAGCTATTGTGGTTCTTTGAGTGTGAATCCTTTTATTTTGAGTAGCCTTTCTGATGTTGGTTTTGTTGATGCACTAGAGCTAGAGAGGTGTGATCAGCCCTGTCTCCACGGTGGTCGGTGCATTGGAAACAACAGATGTCGCTGCCCACCCAACTACATTGGATCCCGCTGCCAAACACGTATGTTTTGTTGTTTTGATCAAAGTCTCCACGACCTGATGCGTTAAGCCCCCTGAAAAAGAAAACCTGCTCGTCTCCTTTTTGAAAAAGTGAATTTACAAGAACGTGTTGTGGTTTGTTTTTCAATGTCGACTGAAAAATGATTCAAGATCCGGAATGAGTCGGCAGGCAATTATTTTTAGCCTCACTGAACATTTTTGTTCGTGCTGACGTGGTGATTCTTGTGGGAAAATAAATACCTCTCAATCTCCTTCATAAAAGCATATTCTCTTAATTTTCCACAAGTTTACCGCTCTCTTAGTTAGCTGTTTGGAGGGCTCGTTAGGCAAGGAGCTTTCAAAGCATGCGTGGTGATTCTCAATCCGGACTTGTGTGGGCATTTTTTATTTCAACACAGTGAAGATGACCGAGTGTCGTCCAAAGTGTCAGCAGGGCGGATTGTGCTTGCCTGGAAATATCTGTAGATGCCCTAAGGGAACCAGTGGATTACACTGCCAGAGAAGGTGAGAAATGTCCCGCCAAGTTACCTCGTTGAAGGCGTATTACGCAGCTTGCTGTTAATACTCAAGGACTCCAACAACATTTTCCAGCTGAACACCAGTTCTTGCCCATTTGCTACATACATCCAATTTGCCTTGTACTTTTCATTTCTTGATTTGATTTTTTTTCTGTCATTATCAAATTATATGTATAGTAGATGGTTGTTATTGTTCATTTTATTCTGGTTTGTAATTTTTTGTAATGAAAATGTTCTGCATCAGTTAATGTTGTTCTTAAAACTGTCAGGTAAACTACTTTATGTTCATTTGGACTGAATTCCAACAATAATGAAACAAGCAGAGAAGTGATGAGATCTGTAAGGTTATAAATGTGAGATTGTCCGTATTAATCCATCACATCATTTATAGAGTGAGTCAAATCGTTATGTACTCGACTTTATAACAAGAAGGGAACAAATCACAGTACATTGTTATTGCCCGTAGAACTTGTCCTCTGGAGACCTACACGAAGTCCATTGTACGGGGAGTCAGGAAACGCGTTCGGGAGGAGGTCACCAAGCCATGCGGCCCCTTTGGCTGGAGAACCTGCACCACGCTTGAGTGAGTAGCCAACCCCCACCAAAATTGGTCTCGTGAGCAGTTTGCCGGGTTGCAAACTGAGTTTTCTTTGCCCTTTGCAAAAAGTTTGGTTCTGTTTAAACAATTCCCACCGTACAGTTTTCGCTTGTGCGTGACAATTGAAGTCGTCAAGCTGAGGAGGATGGAGAACCGAAGTGTGACAAATAGTGTCGGTTTCTTCCCCGCTCATTTGGTGCAGAGAATGCAAAAGTAACAGTTGTAGTTAGAGTTCAGATTGAGTTGATATCTGGATGTTTCGCCAATGAAACCAATGTAGATTTATGTGCACAAGTTTCGTTTTCTGCTCTCGAGAACATATTCTGGTTTGTGTTTGAATACCTATGGTACACATAATGCATTATAATAAAACAGAAAATTAATTTGCCAAAGTAAAGAACTGTCACGGAAATACTCGTCTTATTACTTCAGTTTTTATTTCCGTCAATTTCAGCTTTGAAAGACTCACATTTTGTTACTTTCCTTTGTTTTTTTGCCAGGTACGTGCAGAGATTTGTGTACGTCACTCAGTACCTGACTGGCTATCGCATCGCCTGTCCCCAGTGAGCTAATTCAGCTAATAGGCCTGTCAGTGTTCCCACGCGACAGGAGGCGGAGTGGTTTACTTGAACCCAAAACCAAATTTCGTGAAGTTCACCAAAATTTGACCTGTATAGGCACCTTGCTGTGCAATGAAATTAAAGTCTTGAGTCACTTAATAACTTTGGGGTCCAAACGTGTGACATATTTGGTGTCACTGTCTCACCCTACCTGTGGAAATTGACACGGGAATATCATTAAAATTAACTGTAAGCTTCTTGTACATGTGTATTTGTTTGACAAGTATTTTGCGTTACTTAATCACTCCTAGAAATTAAAGACTTGTATTCCAAAGTTGCAAAGTTATTTGTCAGATGATACAGGGACAGGAAAAAATTGGACCCCAAATTTATAGAATGACCCTCTTCCAAAGTTGCCACTTCAAATTTTAATTTGGACTGAAAACTAACTGGAGGTTGGCTTATGCCCATGACACTCAATGAGTTGGTCATTCTTGATTAATACTTCAAATTGTGGTGAAGTCGGGGATATTTTGTAGAAAGGCTTACCTTCGAACTCTTTGCCAAAATTCAGAAAGTTTGCCTGTCGTCTGAAAGCCCAAAGCGTATTGCCAGATCTACAGATGTGTCAACAAATCGTACTTAAAACGCCAGGAGCATTCCTTTCCATGTTGTAGTCGAACACTTTTCAAGTTGAGTTCTCTGCCAAATATTGAACTAGTTAGGAGGGAACATAGCTGAAGTACATGGCATTTGATGGTACATGCATAAATGGGAGATTACAGAATAAAATGTTTAGTAAAATTATGTTTTCATGATGAAACTACTCATAAATTACTCAACTGAGTACCTTTTGAGTACTTTTATCATTGAAACTTACATTTTACAAAACTGGGAGTGCCTAAGGTCTCGCATTTAGTTTGTAATCCTACATTTGTGCATTTACCGTGAAGTGCCCATACACTCCAGTTTTATTCTCTCCTGACCAGTTCAATATTTGGTAGAGAACCTCGGTACTTGAAAAGTAATATTCATACACAGATAGAGGCCCTGGCTGTATGTAGGCCTTTGTTATTACATTTTATAAGCTACCCCATTGTTTATAGCTTCCTTTAATATTGTGACTCAGTTTCAGTGTTAATGGCCTAACCTTTATTTCTGTGTAAGAAAATAAATGTATTGTAAATGGCCATAAGTCAGTGAATAAAATATACATGTTCTTTGCAAACAAAAAAGTATGAGAGTGCTTGCCTGTGAGGGTTCGGTACAGTTAGTCACTATTTTCATGGGCGTCATGAGCTAGGGGTTAAGGGGGGGTGCTCCACCCCACCCCAAAAGGGTGGGGGAGCGAATGAACTGAAAAAAATAGATGAAAGGATTTAAAAAATGGAAATTGGCTCCCTTTCACTGATTTATTCACAAAATTTATCAGTTCGTCCTTGGTGTGTGCTTTTGCGGACCCCCCCCCAGAAAAAGTGCTTCCTGTAGAAGAAATCCTTGATAGCCCATAGGGCCTACTTGTTTTTGTCGTGCTTTTTCAAAAACATGCGGTGAACTGACGTCAAGGAACCATGTCAATTAATGTGACGGTACACCGAGAACCAGAGAGAGCACTGTTTATCCTAGCTTACATTTAGAGCAAAAAGGGTAGTCCGTGTACGTTTTTCGATGTGAAAACGAAAAATCAAACAAAAAAGCGTTTCCAAATTATTGTTGATTTGCAAACAAAAACTGGAAAAAAATAATTAATTTAGACTTTCAGTGAAAAAGGTCTGTGTGCGTTTCGTTCATTCATTTTTCGATTTGAAAACAAAATAAGACAAAGAATCATTTTCCGTTGTTTATTTGAAAACGGAAAACAAACAATCGAGACAACCATTCGTTTCTCGTTTTTCAATGAGAAAAGAAAACTAAGAAAAAAGACAAAACACTCCTTTTTTTCCTTTTTTTTGTTGAAAACGAAAAATGAAAAAAAGTAATATTGTTTTGAATTTTGATTCATCCTAATTTCGTTTGATTGTATGAACGTCTCTCAGCACTTTTCAAAATGAAAGTTGCCTTTGAAAATGCTAGAAATTTCCTTTTGGATTGCTCCCTATATTTTACAAGCAACAAATTCTTCGTACTCCTCTAGTTCAGCCCTTATTTATTACACACACATTTTCGTGGTGAAAAAAAATAATAACGCGGAATTGTGAAGAATTTTACCTAACAACCAAAACGTAAGGCCTATTCAATAGCACTGAAAAAGCTAGGGAGAACAATCAAAACAGCCATCAATATGCAGATGGGATGTTTAGTTCTCTAGGAATGTAATACATAACAGATGTAAGCCAACACCTGTATCGTAGACATCGCCACCCATACAGTGTCGTATGGCGTCTGCACCCCCTCTCCCTCCACGTTTGAATTTTTCAGGGTCACTTCTCCAGGTTTCCGGCACAAGCTTTTGAAATGCATTCGTAGCATAAACGCAATGAAACTACGGGTCCATTTAAGTCAATTAGAAAAATTAGGGACGGGGCAGAAACTTTCAAAGGCTCTTCTATCGGTTTGAGCATTAAATTTATACGTGCTATTTGACTTATAATCTATGACCAACTCAAAACATGAAAGAAATACATATAAGCCCTACAGATTTTTAGACGAAAAATGTAGGCTTACATATTGAGCGGGTTTAGTCTTCAAGAACAGCACTGTCGAAGAATGAAGTTATAAAGCAAGCCTGTATGGGTTAGAGTGATCCGAGATGTGGTAGGCCGGTTTTTCTTCGTCAAAAACGGCTATTCCAGTAATGAAAACATGGACTAATCCCAAAAAGCATTCTTAAGGCAAGCAATTATAGACAAAGACATATATCATTTCAAATACTGGCAAACTTCTCTTTACTATAATTGGATTGCTGAGAACCACATGTACGATGATTTACGCTGATTTAACCTCAGTGAGTGGGAAAAACTTATCACCACTGCGGTTAACCGCATGCCATAAAGTACAGTTGGCTGGTATATTCAATATACTGCCCGTGGGAACCCCCCCCCGCCATCCGAGAAGAGCGTGGCTGTGGCAGCTCATTGCATGATTTCTTAACTTGTCCCTCTGCTGTTTCAGCTGTTTCGTAGGTCTCAAGTGCCTTGAGGTATATAGGGAGTGAACCTTGTTTGAGTCGCCCCCCCCCCCTGTAAGACAGGGGGAAACACGTTAAAAAGCGGTGAAGATAAAAGAAAATAGTTCACCACGTCATGCATAATGTTGCATCATCGTTTCTACTTGTCCACCCAAATGAGACATAAAAATATCTGGCCTGAACCCCCCCCCCTGGATAAATTCCTGGGATGACGCAGCAAGTAAAAAGTCCTCTGGGGGTGAGATTAGGATCCGGCTTTTTTACTGACGTCGCAAAGGTATCGCAAAGAGTTCACCAATCTGTCCTTCGTGATCAATCTACGGTGCCGCATATAGACCACCCACGATACTTTCGAAAACTCTATTCTGAACAAAATGAACTCTCTTCGTATCACAATAAATATCACACCACACAAGTTAACACACCCAGCTGAGTGCTTCTCGTGAACAAAAGCCAATTTTGAGTTTGGCATTAAAGGTGGTGTACACCATTGGTTTGTTTTTTTTTTTTCTTAACTTCACAAGATTGGCTGATTACGGTGTATAATATTCACTGCAACTTACATTTGACTCATTTGTTTCCGTTTGAGTCAACTGCTTTGTGAAAAATCAAGAAAAACAGTGCTGCATTATGGACGCTTAAATCGAAGGTCTTGTAGTTTATCAAAATGTCCTATAGCTCAGTCATGCAAGCCTGGATGAAAGCATCACATATAGTCAACATTGAGAGGGGACAAAAGAACTTTTTGAACAGTTGCGTATAATAGTTCTGACTCGGAGCCCAAGCGAGGTTGTTTCGTCTGAAAAAAATCTTACAATTTCTTTAATGAAAGAACTTCTCTCAAACGAGGCTGACCATACCATTTCTGAAGTCATGAAGCTTTCAATGTCTGTGGGTGATGCATCGATCCTGTACCAGAGGCAACTAATTCATATTCCATATTCTTCACGTCTAACGAGTAACGGACTTTTGCAATATTTCCTGCCCCATTCAATTACCTAGATTTGTGCTTCGTCATTATATTCCTTTCCACTTAAAGTTCCAACATCAAGCATACTTCCCATTCTGAAGATTCACGGATCCGTCGACGTCCCTTGTAGGCCCTATATCTCATTCAAAGTGATATTCAAAATGAGTAGCTACTGTCGGCGTGGGTAAACAGTTGACAGGTACTAGCACGCGAGACTAGGGTAGGGGAGGGGAACTTTGTGATTGATTCGAAAGTAATGGACAGTATCATTTGAAAGCATAATTATACCAAATTCGGGAGGTCCTCCTGTTCATACATAATCTATCTATAACAAAATGAAAAACTTAAAAATACAATCTATTTTGGTCTCAAAAATACTGTTTTTCGCTGCTAAAACACAAATGAGTGCCGAAATGTTTCCTCTTAATCAATATTGGACCTATGGTTGAGGGGAAATTATTCCGAGTGACTGGAAAGTTACGTTTGAAAGGTGATAAAATTGTCATGTACAGCAATGTTGTAGGATCAAAAATACAAAAATATGACGTTTCAAGTGTTTTTATTTCTGATACGGATGATGGTTTGCACTGAAGCAGTTACTTTTAAGGAATTACGTCACCTTCCGGACGGTGCATTTGATAATCGGTTTTTTAGCTGGCCCCTACGTACATTGGCTGAAGCACTTCGTCATCATGCCCATTTTTAATAGCAAACAGCGCAATATGAATTTAAACTGTCCATTTTGATTTCTTAGGCTTTCATGCTGTTTCATTCTACAAAAAATTCATTACAAAAAATATTGAATTGGTGATTCTGGGAACGGTCACTTTCCCTCCAGTAACTGGGCGTACAACTTTACCTTCACTATTGAGGTACGATAAACACCACAGGAGGGCGCTATTTAGTTTGGGTAAAATTTTTTAGTGTATTATTTACCAAATTTACCCACTTTAAATTGCGTCCTCCTAGGTTCGTCCTGAATTTCTTTAGATGCTTTTCATCAGTGGTACGGCAGCCACAAAACTTGGTGCCCAGGAACTTAAGTTGCTCCACAGATGTCCAAAGAGCCAATTTTCTTAAAATCATAATTTGGACCAGAATGACCACTGACAGATATGGCCCAAAATTAATGGACTTTTAGTGAAAGTCTTCGGTTTTGAACTCAAGTTATTGTGAATGGAATGTAAAGCACTTAGTAACCATTCAAAGGGTGCAGACCACTAATTCAAGTGAGAATTTCTGACCAGCTCATTAGCATTAAAAGTGCCCACTTCCACAGTATCTTTCGAAGAAGGAGATTGTTTGGCCCCCAAAATGGTGAGATTGTGTAAATCGTTGCCAGAATCAACTCCCCGGGTCTTTGAGCTTTCATATGAGGGCAGAAGGGCTGAAAACTACGGTTGAAAAATGGTCCTAAGTGCCCGCGAAAGTTGAGGGTTGCCACTTGAAAAATGGCTGCAATCAGACTTCGGAAAAATCACTTTTTGGGGGGTGATTTTGTTTTGTGGGAATAATTAAAAATGTAATTGGTTAACCCACAAAAAATTGAAAAGAAATTGAAAGATAAGTGACCAAACAAGAATTTCATTTGTGTTTCAGAAATCTCAGGGATGTTGGCGTGCATGCTATTGGGCCCTGAACGGTGCTGATTTTACACTGTTTTCAATGGGGCTTGAATTAGTGGACTGGACCCCTAACGTAGATTTTGGTTGCGTCCAGAAACAAAATGGTGAGAAAATACACATCACTTCACTCATGTATGAATACAGACCAATCAGAAGATCCGACTCTACCTTCGACAGCTGCAGCCAGCTCTACAGTAGTTTTCACAGTGTAGTTCGTGATTTATAAGTCTGGTGCGGCATCTATCAGTTTGTACTATCACTTGATCACCAATACCATGAGTTTGGGTTTCAGATCAGTCGCGGCTTAAGAGAGTTCATGTGCGCAGTCCCGTGGATCAGCCAAGTGCAAGTGAGCTAGTCCGTCGGAAAATTATAACGTCACAAACACGGCAAAATGTTGATAAAAGTGAAGGTGTGTTATGTTTTCTAAGTGACGAAATATATTATGGACATACTGTCAGTGTTAGTTAACCACGTAGAAGTAAGAGGAACTGGTGAATGGTGGTTAGATGACATTGTACCCGGATGACCTAATGACGCGACATACATGACAATGACAGATGAACAAATGAAGAGTTGTACACGGGAAGGGGATTGTAAATTTGGGGATCCTGTTCCTATCACAGAAGGGAGAGCAACATTTTAACTTTTGAATTCACCTTGGGAGATGATTGTGACATTGTGCTCAATAACTGTAGGCTAGTGTAGGGTTAATGTAAAAAAAGGGCAGGGTTTTGAGGGAAATTTTGAGGGGAAACTACATGGTGGATTGAAATTTGCACAGTTAGTTTAACAGTAAGAAAGTCACATTTTTTCACAATTTACTATTTGAAATTTCCCCAAAATAGGGTCAGTGCATTAAACTTACAGAGAGTGTTGCCTTTGGGGGGGGGGCATGCATGTACCAGTTTTGCAAGATTGAAATGTAAAAAATCTGGGGGGTCCCCAAGCATGCAAATTACAATCCCCCAAGGGAATGCCCCTGTGCACAAACCTTCAAGACTTATCTGAAAAACTTAAGTGTTTTCTAAGTGAATGCTTTGGAATTTTGTTGCTAAATTAGGGCCAGCCCAGACTGGGGCCAGTCTACTGGACTACCCCAATTGGGCCCATGACGGCCCACCTAAAAAGTAGAAACTTTGCGAAAATGTCTTTGAGCCCCATATTTTTTACACAGCAATTTGGTTTCTGTCCATGAAATTCTGGTTTCTATTTGGTCATCTCAACATGGCCATCTGTTTACTACGACGATAATATACCATAAAGAATTGATTTTTAGAAAAACTGTTTTGATGCGTTCTTTGCCCCACCCTTTTTTAAATGTCAGCCTTGGGTTTTTTTTCTGCTGAATCCAGTGAAGGCATTAAAAGAATCCCCAAGACAATGGTAGGATCGCCAAGCCCATTTGAAAAAAAATATCCCCATTTAGGGACATTCTCTCTTCTAGGGACTGATGTTGTCCTTGAATAAAGGGACTTCTCCAAAAACAAGGACAGTCTATGAGTTGTGATGTGCGCCTCTACTGCCAGACAGTGATGAACACAGTGATCCCAACTGCTGTTTTATCAGCGAGTTTGTGTCATCCCTAAGAAAGCTTTTTGTAATTGTGTGAATGCAATGAATTTGCTGAAAAAACAGCTGTTGAGTATATTCATGTGTGGTGCGTTGTCGTTGTGTTGCGCAGCCGGATTGGACGAGCGAATGGTGTGCGCGCCCCACAGCATGTACATGTATCTGACAGTGATTTCGGACGTAATCCCAAGTATTGCATGTATTTCAGTTCACATTTGTTTACTATTCTTTAACATCACGCTCTGGGGACCTATGTCTTTAACACTGTCTGGTTCCCAGAGCAAACAGATCTTGACTGTGTTTATCACCCGCCAAACGATCGCAAAGTAATTGCTGTAGTAAGCAAATGGCCGTTTTGAGACAACCAAATAGAAGCCAAAATTCCATGAACAGAAACCAACTGAAATTGCCCGTATTAATAGTTCAAGGAGCGTGATGATCAGATGGGGTGAGTGAGCCGTATGAGACAAATGGGACTCATAGAAGGCTTTTTCACCAAGTTTCCACTTTTTGGGTTGACCGTCATGGGGCCAAGGATACAGAGGTACATGTAGTCCAGTAGACTGGCTCAATCTGGGCTAGTTAGGGCCTATTACTTTCTGATGGCTGCTACTTAGCCTGTGACATTTTAAGGGAAAATTCGTGTTGTCCATATATGGAACTCTTTCCCAAATGGTTGACGATAGAGTCTTTAGAACCTTCCATTTGCCAAGACCTTGTCAGTGTTGTAAAGTACTTTTCAAGTATCAAGTAGCCAAGGTCCTCTGCCAAATATTGAACTGGGTAAAAGGGAATAAAGCTTGAGTTGGCCATAGCCTAGGCATAAAATGCTCAAAGGTAAGCTATCAAACTAAATGTAGGGCTTCAGACACTCCCAGGTTTGTAAAATTTAAGTTTTATGGAGTAAACACTTTAGAGAATACATGTACTCAGCCGAGTACTTTTTGAGTACTTTTGTTCTAAAAACTTAATTTTTATTAAACAGTGATAGTCTGAAGGCATCATTTTACTTCGCAGTCTTTGTGCATGTACCATCAAATGCCCGTGTACTTCAGTTTTGTTCCCTCCTAACTAGTTCAGTATTTGGCGGAGAACTTGGTATTCAAAAGTACCATTAACTGATTTCACTCAAAATAGATTATTCATCCCCAAGACAGTCTGGAAACTGCCCAGTGCACCCACTGTATGATTCGGCGTGACTTGAACTTGGAGATACTGGTTGTGGTGGTCAGGTTCACTTAAGTTTTGGAAGAAATGAGAAATTTCACCTTCAGGTGGAAGAACCTGTTGCCAAGCTTGTGTTGGCCATCTTGTATCTTGTAACAATTCAAGCTTTATGTTAATGTCAGTGGTGTCATGGTACCCGCCCACATAGTGCCTGCATTCAGGCACACGTAATCGTGCACACGTAATCTGGTGACTGCTTCCTGAATGGTTTTCAGGATGCTTGCCCGGCGTTGGGCCTTGGGCGATTCGCAGTCCCTAGAAACATGCTTTGCAAAAGATGGGGTTGAAATTGGTTCAGTAACTTTTCCCACTGTCTCATCAAGCTGGACAGGCAGTTTTTCCTTGGAAGAAGGTCACAGAATCTCATTTTGTACATCTTTAAACACTGGTCACTATAATTTCATATCTCATTCCAAATCACTTGCTGTAATGGAAACTTGGGCTCCGATAGCACCAAGTGAGTATCAACTTCAAACATCAGTAGGAGTAGGGCAGTTGTTTTTGACTTGTCTTGTGAAAGGACAGGCGGGTATCCTACATGGAAATGAAACCTAATCCCGCCCGCTTCGTATCCCACCCCACTGTGTATGTAATGAGCCACTTCTTGATTATAAGCCTAACATAATACACTTCAATTGTTTTCTTTCAGACTCTGACTGGCAAAGAGGTGAGTTACAGATTTGACAATCCGATTATGAGACTTGCGCATAATTTCAAAGGGGCGTTCCAATTTGCCAAGTTCATACTTAAGCACATATTTAATAGGTACCTTTCAGGTGTCTGTTTGAACATGAGCATTTCACAGATGTGTGTCCTTCACACTACATGTACAGCAGCGTATTTGTTTTCTTCTCACTGATGCCAGTGTATTCAATTTACATTACAATAGCCTTTCATTTCCTACAAGTATACTCGCAGTTGGCAGTCAACATGTTAAGAATCTTAAGCTTAGAGATACCTCCTAACCATGCACGTCTCTTCAGCCCCTCACCGCTCCACTTGTCATTGCCTTCTTTATAAAGTAGATTGTGCCAATCAGCAGTAAATGAAGTTGTGTTTGGCCAAATCCTACAAGATTTACAGTCTGCAAAATTTGTGCTTTCCCATTGCAGATTGAAATTGACATTGAGCCAACAGACAAGGTAAGCACGGTTTGTTTCCCTTCAGGGTTTCAGCCGGAAAGTTTAAGCTACAGTTAACCATTTTGCGCCGGGGAGCCTGGTTTCAGGTTCGTTTTCTTTATACCTATTGCCTGGTTGCCCGGAATTGGACAAAAGAGCTGGGCCTTGTAACAAAAGACCATACTCGGAACAAAAGACCGAGCTGCTGGGAATTTTTTCAGTTGTTAATAGCAGAGAAAGTCCGTCATTGTTTGTGGCATTCAGTGTGAGGAGATTACCACTGGGGACAAAAGTGCTCCAGCGCTCTAGGGATGAGCGATACAATACCGCTGCACGCGAATCTGGTCGGCATTTGAAAAGACGCCAGCAGCGCACTGGGCCAGTGTTGGGAACAAAAGAAAATTATGTAACATTCCACAATCTGGGCTTTCTTACAAGGTGGCAGGCCTGGCTGAAATACTCGGGCTTCAATAGATGTTGCCTGTCAAGTTAAAGTAGCCACCAGACAATCATTCTTGTGGGTTTAAATGTCCAGTAATTGAAGTTACAAATTTTTGAAGAATGTTGAAAAAGGAAAATCTTGAAAATCCCACAGGTATACGTTTATGTAGCTTCAAATTAAACCCGGCAGCATATAGTTAAGCTATAGTTAATGCCCATTTTCACAGCTCCCTTTTTTGGTCAGTAATAAATACACCCTATTCATATATTCACCCTAAACTGAAATCTTCATGTTTCATCCCCCTAGGTTGAGAGGATAAAGGAACGAGTTGAAGAGAAAGAAGGAATACCGCCCCCTCAGCAGAGACTTATCTTCAGTGGCAAGCAAATGTATGTGTCACCAGAAAACGAAACAGAGAGTCATTTGGCAGAAACCAAAGCATTCAAATTCTGTTGAACTTGGCTGTAGTGAAATCAAAATGCTACTGAGTCTAGCACACCTGTCACTTCGGACGAAAGTTGAAGAATGATCTCCACGGGCAGGGGAACATTGTCATTCCGTTGTGTGGTGAAGGCACACCTTGAAAAGGCACATTCAGAGAAAAAAATTTGAAATGAACCGTTGCTCACAAGTATGCATGTGTGCTGCACGCTTAACATTTCTTTCATCGAGTAGTTTGATTTCTTGAGTTTAAAGGGTAGCAGGAATGGAATTTTTTGATGTAGAATTCTCGAAATGCTCCTGTGAGTCTCAGTGAACTTTGTTTTCAGTTTTTGTTTCACTATTTTCAGTGGTACCAGTATTTTCCTGCCTGTTTGGTTTTTGTACTTTGGGGCATTTTTAAATATGAGTGAAACTGTGATGTCATCCCGGGAAGAGAAACCACAATGTTTCATCATTATGTGCACAAAAATTCCTGCAATTTCTTGAGCTTTTGCTGGTGCTGATTTTCATTCCTTTGAGGATTCATTGGTGAGTAAATACAGAGCAGTAAGCAAACAATCAACCCTTTCTCAGTAAGTAAATTCTGGGTTCACAATTTGATAGAAAAAGCTATGCAGTGAACCATGTCTTCCCTGGATGACATCACAGCAACAGCACACCTAGTTGTCCAGAAAAACATCGATTATTGTAAATATTTATGAGCAGTGCACATTTCAAAGTGCAATAGGGATGTCAACAAGTTTTGAATTGTGTTTAAGAAAGATTCATTGTAGCTACACTTTAACCACTTCCTGCCGGGGACTCCGGGATTGGAGACGTATGGTTTATATGGGTGGCCGGGGTCTCCGAACTTGGACAAAGGAAACAGGGCCCTGTAACAAAAGACCGTACTCCGAATGAAAGACCAGGCTGCTGGGCATTTTTCACTCTCAAAAGTGGTGATAATCCAGCCTTGTTTTGAAACCGTATACCAGGGTTTGGGGCATTCAGAGCGAGCGGATTACCACCACCACAGCGATGAGCCACACAGCACCGCTGCATGCTAATCTGGCCCCTAGTGAAAAGAGGTCAGCAGTGCACTGAGCCAGGTTTGTGAACAAAAGGCAGTTACACAACACCGCACAATCTGGGCTCGGTTTACAAGGCTACTGGCCTGGCTGAAATACTCGGGCGTCAATGAAGGTCACGAGTCAACTTAGAGTAGTGCCTAAAGATTACTTGGTGCAGCTATAAACGACTGTTAAATGAAATGATGAATTTTTGAAGGATTTTGAAAACGGAAAAAAATGATAGTCATGCCGACCCAGCATCATCAACATTGAAAAATGCCCCGGCATGAAGTGGTTAAGATAGATAACAGAAATTAGGAGTTAAAATGGTAAAGTTGCAGTACAGCACTTGTGCCGTCCCTTTACGCCCATGATTTTCCACCTGTCAAATCACATTAATGCCTTATCACACTGTCATTTCCATTGTTCAGGAATGACGACAAGACAGCTCAGGACTACAAGGTCCAAGGTGGCTCGGTGCTTCATCTGGTTCTTGCCCTGAGAGGAGGGGCACTGTGACCCCACCACAGATGTGGCGTCAAGGAGTTTTGATAAACAGTTACAATCAAGTGTGTATTGATTGTTACTCAACGTGTACGAAAAGGGAGAGGGGTACAAACACATGTAAATGGCAATTTCCTTATCTGTATTGCAAAAACTAAAACCAAAAAATGGGTGGGGGATGTAAGAGTATACTTTAGGACCGATTTCAAGAACTTCAACGGGAACTTGAATATGTTGGTTCCAACCCATTCTTTGTCATGTCTTAAGTCAATATTAGACCTTGGAATGAACCTGGCGTTGCGTACATGAGTATATAATAAACAAAGGAAGTGATATATCCTCATTTTCCTGCCACTAAATGTTGAACAAATCTCTCTCTTTTGCTGGAGGTGAAAAAGTAATGCAGTATCATACATGTGGCATGGAACCAGGGTTTATAAAAGGTCCGTGCCACTTCTGTAGACTCCAACCAGGACAAACAGAAATACTTTAGGGGGAACTGAATGCATGACTTGGCAGGGGAAACAGGTTGATAACGGCATGGTTAGTGTTTCTGCTGGTCAAATGTCTATTGTCAACTGCTCAAAAGGCCCATGGTAATGCTGCAGTGCACATGTATGTAACCTGTTATGGTGTGTATTTTGACAGGTGGTTTAGCTCTGGACATTGCTAGGTTGGGATGGACCTGGTATCAAGCAAATATTAACCGCCCAATACAGTGTTTTGGAGAAATGTAACTGTGACACTAGTAGGGGGGAAGTAGGCAGCTGTATTGGATTGCTTTACGGGAGATGAACTCATAACATGGTAGTCACATACATATAGATTATATTGAGGAGTATAAATCTCCAGTGCTCTGTGCTGGTGCTCAGACACAAAACATGGGTCCTGTTAAGTCACCTTCGGCAGTTGGATCCAGTGTGAAAGCTTGTCATAGAGTCACTTTGTGGGAGGTAAATGCTGGAAAGAAACATCTGTGAAGTGTTTCAAAGTGTAAACTGAAGCGTACTTGTATGGAACCTTTTTGCTTGTCCCATTATTTTTGCTTGTTCTTCTTTTGTTGAAAGAAATTGGACACCGAAAACCTGCATGCCATTTTTACCTTACATAAGCATAGGTGGAGTAGGTTATGTTATTGTTCTGTGTGTTTTCGTAATACATGTACATGTACATCAGACAGTTGGTCGTGTGACACTGAGCATGCGAGAAAGACAAATGTTCATACATGTACAAGTGTTTTCTGGTTAGACTTTAAGGGGCGGGACCTGTTCCGTGAGGTTTGCACACGAATTAAAGTATTGTTTGTCACTAAGCCGCATCCTAATGAAAAGATTGCTGTCAACAGTTCAGTGCATAAAACATCTGCCTAAAGTAACGAACGGACAGGTATAAATTTGAGTCAAAAAAAAGATTTGAACCTGCTTCTTCTAGAATACTGTTCTGATGTTCTTGACCTGACTGATTTGTATGCTCAGAATGCAGCCATTGGCATGTTGTTTGAAATTAGCCTAATCGATTAGTAGAACACTGCCGTGGTATTCTGCATGTTATAGGTTCAGTTCCACTCTTACTAGGCTTTTTTTTTCATTTCGGCCAACTCCTAGAAAGAACACTTTTCATACATGCTATGACGTTATCATAATTTCCTAACTGCAAAGCATTCACAAATATTTGTTATACAGTATAAAATGTTTTGCCTGGCGTTTTGTTTAATAAATTATTGAACTGAAAAGAGGTTGTGTAGTTATAAGTGAGATTGTGTGCTGTTCTTTTTTGATTGAATTTTTTGTGTGTATAGGTAGTGAGTGGGAGTACGAGTTTAAGTATACTACATTTATTTATTCCTCTTACTCTCACGTGGAGGGGCAAAACAAAGGAGCGTAGAATGCGAACAGAATAAGTAAATGTGTCTTATTTAAAGGGCAAAACACATCTCTGAAAGGCATTTGCGGTAATGAGATCAAAGATCAGACGTTCTTCGAAGCTAGCACGTGAAATAACTTAGAGTTGCAGTAATTTTTCAACGTGTATATGATGTCAAATGAGTTCGCGGGAAATTCTTGACGTTTATGCAGCGCACGTACATGTAGTAGGCCCAGTAAGGATCCTACCTCGGAACTGCTGTCGGCGGAATCGACGGTATTGTGTATTTTCCCCCTTGTTGGTATTGACCTACATATTTTTTTGCAAAATGCCGCGCATTGACAACGACATCAAGTTGGACTTCAAAGATGTTCTTGTGCGGCCGAAAAGAAGTACACTAAAGAGCCGATCTGAGGTAAGCAAGGGGTCTACATGAGCTAGGCCTAGGCTGGTGTCAGGTCAGCACGATAATACTGAATTAGTTTTACCAATGTTAAAAAAAATATATTTTCACCCCAAATTCTATAGAAAGTGAACATCCACCAAGCTTTAAACAGTTTAAGGGGGGCGAGTTGGCCCGAGGGCGAGTTGGCCAAGGGGTGAGTCGGTCAGGGGGCGAGTTGACCTACAATCCCTAGGCCTATCATCCTATCGTGGCGTCAGACATGCAACAGGCTAAAGACCAGATTCCGACTCCCAGCCTGTACTTTAATACAGTACAATAATTCTAGTACTCGTACATGTAGCTGTAGTTACCCCCGAATTGTGGGGGGGATCAGGACAACTCGGCCCCAAGACTTACTCGGACCTGGTACAACTCGGACCCAGGACAACTCGGCCCTAAGACAACTCGGACCCAGGACAACTCGGCCCCAGGACAACTCGGCCCCAGGAGAAGTCGGACCCAGGGGATGTCAGACAACTTGACCGTTTGCCAAGTCGTCCGTTAGGACAACTCGACTTTGACAGAGAGACAACTCGACCAGTGAGATCTCTTCACATAATACAGTCGTTTTACCAGTTCAAGATAGCGAAATTATTCAGTCAGATTGCAGCTCTCCAAAAATCCTCAAATTCCAGTGAAATGTGGTCACCGTCCAGATTAAAACAGTCTATGACAAATATTAAAATAGGAGAAATTGCAGAATACCCCACCACTTTAAAAAAGACCCCTGGAATGACTGGTTATGTGGGTACAAGGTGAAAATCCCTTCAGAAGGGAATCAGGTCAACTCGCCCCCGGCCGACTCGCCCATTTGCCAACTTGCCTCCCAGAGGAGTCACTTCCTAGCCGAGTCACCCCTTCGCCAACTCACCCCCTGGCAAACTCGCCTCCTGACAAACTCGCCTCCTGACAAACTCGCCTCCTAACCAAGTTGTCCCTTCTCAGTGTCTTTACAGAAGGCGGGATAATAATTATAAATTATTATGAAAATAATAATCATGGTTGTAACATGGTTATAATTAAAACAAGACGAACGCAGCTTAAAGTTGAGAGCAAAGAACATTTTGTTTAATTATATTTAAAGTGAGATTTACACAAAATTAGTTGCACAGAACAATTTAAATACAAGTAGGTCGAGGTAATGATGTGTGCCAGATAATGAATTCTGATAAGCCTTGCTTGTTCTACAATCAGTCAATCAACCAAATGCAAGTTTATTGAGTAATTCTCAATAATCCCCTTCAGGGTGAATTCTTCAATTTCCCGCCTTCTGCCAGGACACTTAGGCCTATTATCACTTCAGAAATATGTAGATGGTCCAAACCTGCAGACTGTCCTCTGAGGGGCGACTTGGTCAGGAGGCAAGTTTGGGGGGGGAGGGAGGCAAGTTAAAGGGGCGAGTCGTCTAGGGGGAGACACTGCCACGGGGCAAGTTGGCTACGGGGTGGGATGGTAAGGGGTGAGTCTGTCAGGGGGTGAGTTGGCAAGGGGGCGAGTCAGGAAGGGGCGAGTCGGCCAGGGGGCTGGTTGACATCTTGAGAAGAGTGTGACACTTGTACCTGGCGATGAGGTTGATCATGTGGGGTGGCGGGGTATTCTGCAATTGAGCTTTAAAGGGCTAGGGAAATATTGATTGTGATATCCTTTGTTGACCCACATCTATGTTTTGTTTTGTTTTTTGGCATGCTTGGGGGGAGAGGAATCTAGGATTCATAACAAACTGGTTTCAACCTGAGATCCATAAAGTACTAGGGTTTTTGTCGACTGGTTGAATTTCAAGATTGACAAGATTGAAGAGTAGACAAGAAGAGACAACCGCGTGAGCATTTTACATATACAGCAATGGCGATCGCAGCAGAAAAAGTGATGAGTGCATACTCGCGTTTCACGACCACAGCTCAAGGTGAAGAGAGTAGCACGTGAACAGAACACAGTGCTTCAATGTCCCACACACAGAGCACATCTCCTACAATAATTGACGCGTAGTACCACTGCGGCTATCCACCCTCGTACCCAAGGTTAAAAAAATTATAACACAGTTGACACGACACATCAACTGTGGGAAAGATCACCATTATCCATCATTTTTTGCAACCCAGCAACATCACCAGGGTGCTCGACGTGTAAATGATACATGCACATGCGTCATGCATGCTTGTAACATATCAGGTGATTAATTCGCGGCCAATTAAAATTCACTATCTATGACCGTGGTCTAACAATCAATGTTAAACTTTTGTTTGATATTCAGCGTTGAATAAATAACCGTTTGACATTCGTTGAAGGGACAAAAAACAAACTATGCCACCTACATGTACATTTCAGGGCTTGTATGACCCTGAAAAACCCTGTGTCCCTGGTGCAATGAGTTGTCACTGACTGAGGAGAACAATGAGATTTGATTCAATGTAATCTCCAGGCGGGGCGTGTGATGTGATGCATGTCCAGTATATAACGTTAGTAGTTCCTATAGTGTTGTCATAAGCGTCTGTGGAACCTCCACTTGACAAGCGATGCTTCTCAGGGGTCTCCATCTACCTCTCTTGTTTGCAAGCGAAGAACTCCACTGACAAGACTTTAGTCAAAGCTGTTATGATGGTAGAAAACTGCATTGTCGTGGATGAAATAGAGGCAGAAGGGTTGTTTAAGTGTACAGAAACACTTTGAAAAATAAAGCTTAGACCCGGGGCGTGAGCTTTGTAATCGCCAGGCGGGACATGGGGTTTGGGTATTTTATTTCAATTGAAGAGAAGTGCGGTGTGATGCGTTCACTTTCCTTTGTCGTTTGCAAGCGAAGAACTCCACAAACAAGACTAAAGTCAAAGCTGTTTTAACCGCAGAAAACTGCATTGTTCTGGTTGAAATGGAGGCAACGGAGTCGCTAAAGTGTAAAGAAAGACTTTGAAAATACATGTAAGTTTAGACCCGGGGCATGGGCTTGATGTATATTATTTGGATTGACTGAAGTACATGTAGTTTTGATGAAAACGGCAAGTACCGGTATACAACTAACCATTTTTCCTCTAATAATTATACCTGTATTGCCATATAAATCGTCTTCTACATTTCAGGGCTCGTTTAACCCCGCAAAACCCCATGCCCTGGGTTGCCTCTGTGGGAGAGAGTTATGCGTATACGTCATTGTGAAATGGTATATGTACCTATATGTGTGAGTGGATGTGCATGGTGGTGCAGTTCTGTTTCTTTTCTCTTCTTCACTCCATCATTTGCTTGGGGTGTGCACCCTGAATGTCAAACGGTTACTTATTCAACGTTGGAATATCAAATGGGCACTTGTTCCACATAGAATGTCGAACGTGGAACTAACTTCACATCGGTGCTCTCGTGCAGTATGGGTGTCTATTGTGTCATTGTATTGTTAATAAGTGTCGATGTAAGACCCTAAGAAACCATGGGAGGTACATGTAATTTCCCAGCCCAGATTGATTTTGTTTGCCTGAGGAGGAGTTCCATATTTTCTAGGGACATCAGACTTCTGCTGATGGCATGGACAGTAACATGTACATGTGAGTTTCCGCATGCCCGAGGAAGAAAAAGTCCAATGGGAAAAAGGCATTCGCTCCTTTTCCCTTCCCGCAATGCCTTTCTACCGGTACCATTGTGCAAAAATCACTCTTGGTATTAGCAATAAGGCTTATCACAAGTGTGAAAGTGATAGGCCTAGTATATGAGCCTGTGTTACATCGAGAACTCCAAATCACTACTCTATGTGACTTACAGGCATTGTTATTTTCATGGAGTCGTAATGTGAAGCCTACTTGTTTGTGTTATTTAATCCAGTTTTTACAGTTGAGATCCAATGGCGCAAACTCGGCTTTTTCAATCAGATTGTCCCGTGAGAGCAACCATGAGATACCTACCTGTATAGCTCTTGAAAATGCTCACACGGGAGTTTCAGAACATGAGACCAAGTATCTCTTGAAAATTTGACGTTTTTATTCATCAATCTCTTGTTTCCACCCAACAATGCCATTGTGTTTAATACATTGCACATGTGTCATCTCCCCATTTTGATTTAACCATTTTCGGAGGCGGGGATGGCATCTTGTTTTCATTTTGCAACCATCTTTACTGTGTGACTTCTAAGCTTACATGTGTACCATCAGCTAGCACGCTCAATATGCGCTGCCCTGTGTAGCTGTGGCTACATCTGAATCTGTTGTCTACTGATACATGTAGGTCTAAGGTTTTACTCCATTGGAAACACATGATGATGCGCTAACAGTAAACCTAGCTGTACATGTAGCTCTGGAAGCCCATTTCGGACTTGGCCTGTGGCAGTAAGATCGTAGTAATCCCCCCCGGCTCCAAAAATGGTCGAACGGAAATGCGTAGCAAGCTTGGCCAATTGCCATCATGCAACTTCTTTTCTTTTTTTAATAATGTACATGTCTAGGTGGATTTGACGAGGTCCTTTATTTTCCGTAATTCCAAGAAGACCTACGATGGCATCCCTGTTATGGCTGCCAACATGGACACTGTTGGTACCTTTGAGATGGCCAAAACCCTATCCAAGGTACGGTGCAATACATACATGTTGTAATGAATTAACCCTAACTCCCTAGGGTGTACGTAAAATCATAGTGAAATCAGAGGATTTGGAACTGTTGGGAATCTAGCCCTAAGAGGTGGAGTGTATGTAAATGTCACATAGCTGAGGGAGAACCCACAAATGTGGATATCAAATAGACAACAATAGACCTTTTGTTATTTACAAACACTGACCACCATTTTGTAGGGGGGCCTGAATTCACAGGAAAGTCACCTTCATTTGCTTCAAAATGGGCATTATGCAGCCTTGTCAACATGGGTTGCATTTTCTGTTTGTACATGTATTTAATAGGAGCATTCATTAATTACATGTAGTGTTTTAATATAATTTACATGAAATGTCAACATTTTGTGGATTATTCTTTCAGTTTTTTACGTTCAGCCTACCTGTTGCGCTTTGGACATACTGTAGACAAAAGAAATATCTAGTTTCTTTATTATCGCATGATGACTGAATGGAAAGTGACATTAAAATCTCATTTTGGGAACCTGAAAGTACTGTACTTGTAGAAATAAAACCATTGAAACTTCATTACAAATTGATACCAATGTATGCCAATGACTGATTTAAAATTTGTTATTAAAAATATTGTGTGAAGAATTTGAAGAAATTGAAAGTGAGGCATGGAATGTAAAATGGCCCGGCACCATCCCATATGATGGATACATGTACAAGCGCATCATGGGGGTGTGGGAGGCAACACTTATTTTTCACCCTTTTGTATCTGACAGAGGCAGCTGAAATTTCATTCACAGATTCCTTCTGTCGGAAAATTACGACGACAAAATGCTTGGCTTGGAATGAGTAAATTCGTCCTTAGGCGACGTATTTGTAGAAAATTCACCACAGCTCCAGGCTTCCACTGTACCGGTAGATATCCCTAATGAACCTCGAGTGTGAAGGCTTTCAACTAATGCCGGCTGAATCTTGCTGCATCAAAGATAATGTAGCTCAAAATAATGTGTGGTATCTCTTGGTATGAGTTGCTACTTAATTTGATGTGTGTCGCACGTGTAAGTCTTTATTTTTTTACAAACATGTTACACAAGGTCTTACATGTACCTGCATGTAATTTTTCTAGGCCAAGCATTTAGGTACATTACGTCATGCCAGGCATTAGGAACATGTGAATGAAATTTCAGGTGCCCCCTTCAACTAAAACTGAGAGAAAAAGTGTTGTAAAAAGTTTGCTTTGGAAAGCTGAATTGATACCCTGGATGCCAGTGACAATGTAACAAACATGTCGTCCAACCTGGTTTGTAGAATCGTCTGCCCTCACAACTGGCTGCAGCAAGTACTGGGCCCTCAACTTTCATGGGACATACATGTACATGTACCTGTGCAATCTCATTAGTGCCATCTGTTTGAGTTTTGTGTCAGTGTTTATTTAAGTGGAATATTTTTGATTTTTATAGCATGGGCTGTTCACCTGTATTCACAAGCATTACACAGCAGAGGAATGGAAACAGTTTGCAGCTGAAAATCCTGACACAATAAAGGTACATATTCATGCAATATGGGCGATTCACAAGAGTGAGCCCCCAAGAGTCTGCAATGCGTTGGTGCATTGGGTCGACAGATTTTGTGCGTTAGATTAGCCAGCACGTTGCAGACTCTTGGTGGTGCACTATTGTAAATTGCCCATATTAGAATTAGGGATACTTTTAATTATGAAAGCCCTGGAGTGCCGTTAAGTATATATTTTCAAAGAGTGAAGTATATTTTTTCAAAGTTTGTTTTTATGAACTAAATTTGTTCAACTTTATTTTTGTGAGATAACTGTGTATTTTTCCCATGATAGTTTGTTCGGGATACTTACTCTCCACTTGAGGTTTTCGTTCTCGTGAGATCTATTAAAAGAAATGCTCTTCTATTTTTGGAAACAAATCGTTTTTACGAGATATATTTTGCCAAGTTCATTTTTAGGAGTTTTTCATATTCCTTTTTATGAGTTATATTTTTTTTGAAAGTTTGTTTGGTGAGAAATAAATCCAAACCTGATAATGTACATGTACATGTACTTCTCCTGAATATTACCTTAGAAAAAATATATTTCATAAAAACAAACTTCATGAAAAATACATGTATAATTCATAAAATGATTTGCTATCTCAACATAGAAACAGTGTTTCTAAATATAGATCTCATTAGAACTAACTGGGGAATGTATGTCAGGAACAAACAAAATTTAGAAAAATGTATCTCGTAAAAATGAAGCTGGAAAAAATACTCCCCTTTTCGAAAATATGTACATGTACTTGGTGGCAATGCGGGGCTTTTGTGTTCACAAGATTTTTCTTCACTCATATATTTTTGTACATTGTTTGTGTATAGACAAACGAAATTTTGCTTTCTGGAGTATGAGCATGATTTTTAGTAACCAGTTTATTTCCTTTTGCAACCAAAGAATTTGATATTAAACAATACATGAAGTAAAATGCTTGGAAAATACTTGTAACTTGGTTGCAATGACATTCAACATGTTCAAGGCATTTTATTTGACCAATACTTTGTTCCATCATAGTCACAGTACTAGCTTTTGAAGTGACTTCAGGATATTGGATGTTTAATTTGTATCAGAAGTTTACTTCCTTGAGATTGGTGGTAGATTGGGTTAGATTTTACAAGGTATTAGGAGGAAAGGTCACATTTTCACATGCCATTACCACTCTGCCTAGTTTTAGTAAATTGAGTCAATAACTTGACACAAGTCCAACTCCAGTCACATTTTTTGTTGACTCGAGTCCTGACGTGTAAATGACTCAACTTGACTCAAGTCACTGTGAGAAAATGACTCAATTCAGCCCAAGTCACTGAGAAGACATAAGTCAAGCAAAAGGTTATAAGACTCGAGTCCCAACGACAAATTCTTTGCAAAGGATTTGCAACATGTGACGAATGGTAGTGGTTGGTAATTTTTGTGTCATGTCATGAATACGGCATCCTCCATGTCCGTTGTTCCTCCTCCATGGTCGACGACACCAGGCTCGACTTGCCGACAAGTCTCTTTCAGATTTGTGTATACAGATGGTTTGCACAGTTCAAATTGTGCCTCCCTTAGACAGGTGGCAATCAGCTGCCAACCCTTTCAAATTTTTAACAAAAGTAAAATGTGGTGTGACCTAATGTAGTAACCGTGGTGTAAATACAAAAAATGACTTTGCTACTTGTGTTTATCTAGTGTATTGTGCTCAATTAATTGTGAGGCTTGCATTGACTCAAGCTAAGTACTTGACTCAGCCACACACTATGACTCAACTCGACTTCTCAACTCGAGTCATTATGTTGAAATGACTTGACTTTAGTGACTTGTTACAACTGTGTCATTCTATTATTAGAATCTAAAAGAGGTAAAGTAACAAAAAACTTCCATACTGTAAATTTCTCCCAGAATGTAGCTGTGAGTATAGGCACCAGCCAGAGTGATGTCACCAAGGCTTCTGAGATCATTGCTGCTGTACCAGCCATAAATTACCTCTGCCTCGATGTTGCCAACGGTTACTCAGAGCTCTTCGTCCAGCATGTGAAGGACATGCGTGAAAAGTTCCCCGAGCTCACGATCCTGGTGAGAGAAGTATACCCTTGTTGATATATGAAATTGTGAAAAAAAATCACCAGTTGGCGCTCTTATGTCATAAAAACATATTTATTAAATGTCCAAAAATGCCTGACTGCCATTGCTGCTAAACGTCTAGCATTATTTGGTTTGCATGTATTTGGATGAAAAATGTACTTCCTGTCATATACAAGAATCAGTACCCTACAAGCACATAACATATTGTAGTAGTCTTGTACTGACGGAAACCCAGAGCCGTCCTCGGCCGACGTCGGGGAGTGTTCTAACTAAGAAGGCCAAGCAATGCCAAGGGAACAGGCTCGTTTTGGGGTAGTCTACAATACCACCAAGCGCAGTACATAGCGCCACTCTTTACCTCAAATACCCTAGAAATGTTGCAACTCCACACGTTCACTTGGGCAGGGAAGGGGTAGTGGGATGGGTTACTCAACTGTGAATTGGAACAAGACTGTGTCTCATCTCCAGTGAGGCTTTATTCTCTCATCATGATAGCTTCAATAAGCCTTTTTGTGAGCTACATGTACATGTTCTTTAAATCCACACTTCAAATTCACACGAACATACTGGGAAACAATTTGAATTTGCCATACTTAGTTGCATGAAAGATGCCTTGCACCAATACACTGTTCTCAATGGATGAGAAGGGTACAAAGTAACCAGTCCATTTCAGAGATGCTGGTCACTATGCAAAAGCTTGCCTCAAAGCATGAGGTATAGCAACAGTGTTTTAAGTCTAGGGAATTCAACTTATGTGCATCAGATAACTCAGTGTACCAGATTTTATTCAAATTTAAATCGCAAAAGGCTTTTTATCACAGTCATTATTAGAAGGGTGTATAGGGAACTGAGGACCTGCGGTCTCCTGTTCACAGCGCATATTTATACAGGTTGTGAATGGTCTGGTGCTAGGCTGTAGTGTTGAATATCAGCCCTGGCTGAAGATTGGGTACTTGTCTACTTGACAACTATGGTAGCCCCCAGCTGCCACTCGGCAAATTGCTGTTGTGCTTACAATACCGGTATGTACAAGTGGTTGTGTCCTTCATTGTGGAGTTCACGAAAGCACCCTGATTACACTTCATTTTCTTTAGTCATACACTTTCATTCGATGCATAAAGTCTGCCTGACCCAACACAACCTTGCCATTCGACTCTGCAACATTTCTTTACCTACATACGGCCTTACGGAATGAGCTGGGAGTATCGTTTTGCCTACTGTGACCAAAAAAAAGACCATCCAGATCATTATCAGAAAAGAAGCAAAAATGCTACAATGCACTTGTCCCGTCGCATCACTTTCTGTACATTCCACACGTTGTGCAACATTTTCATTCAAGAATATTCAAATTCCCGAATTCAGATTGACCCACAAATTTGGCTTTGTAAAAATAAGCCATTTGCGAGTTAAATATGAATAACATCTGGTACACTGAGTTATTTGATTGCACACAAACGTAACAATTTTAATTCACCAAGACGTTGTTGCTATACCTCATGATTTGGGACAAGCTTTTGCATAGCAACAACCATCTCTGGAATGGACTGGTTCCTTTGTGCCCTTCTTATCCATTGGGAATAGTGTATTGTTGCAAGGCATCTCTTATGTAACTAAGCAAAAGCTTGCCCCAAATCACGAGGTACAGCAACAGGGTTTTTAGTATGGAGAATAGAAATTGTTATGTTCCTGTGAATTTAAAGAACCCAGAGTACCAGATTTTATTAAAAGGTCACTCGCAAAAGGCCAATTGGGCTTACGCACATGTACTCCCTTATGCCAGATCAATCCAGCAGGTTGATTCATTACCAGAGACCCTTCCATTGCTGAAATGTTAATCGCTGTTGATGCACCCATTTTTCTTCATTGCGATTTGATGCACGGTCTTTGACTCACTTAGTAGTTAGCGCAACAGATGCTGTCTGTTTACTGGAAAAAGGGCATCAACATAGAAGTTTTGAAGTCATTATTAAGGGCATAAAAGCATGATGGAGTGGTTTCAAACTATTATAATACATTTAAAACTGGATAGGGGATTGACTACGATAATGAACCGAGCCGAAGATTGGTATGCATACACATCCATAAATCCACAATTGTAAAGGTGAAACATGCATTGAATACTGTTAAAAATTACAGTATAAAGTTCACTCCATAAAACACAGTACACAATTGCAAAATTTTGTATTTGCAATTTCATTGACCTGTTGACATTAGTTGCGCATCAGTACCCTGATGCATGTATTTTAAAAGCCTGTTAAAAATAGCAACTACATATCGCAGTGGCGTGTTGTGCTGCTCGCTCAAAATCCCTGTCTCCTGCATGTACTGGGCCTAAATGCTTCATGTACTCTACATATACATGTATGTGCATGTATACGTTTTAATCGTTACCATTTTTTTTAATAGCCGACAGTTTATTGACACCCGCTGAGACGGAAATTTGGAAAACATGTATAAAAGATAAGAAACTAAAAATTTATATTATATGCACCAGATGAGGTGCATTAGTGAGTGCTTAGGAAGCTACAGGGGTGTATTCCACCTGTACATGTACATGTAGGTGTCCGCTCAGTTCATTAAAATGCTTCAGCGGGATGTTTGCAGACCTTGGAGTGATGGATTGTATCCATAAGTCTTTGTGACTTGTACTTCTTAGGGGATATTTTCAATCAGCATGGCATTCAAAACATCAAAGAATTTTTTTCAAAAATTTAAAGGGTTGCTGCAGTGCAGATGTTTTAATAAAAAGTTAGCCTTATTTGCAATTTCTGTTTCACTATTTTAAAGGGTATTTCACTACCTTTTTGTTTTATACTAGTGAGAATTACCATATTCGTGAGCAAAACTGTGATGTCATCTTAGGAAATGAATCTCAATGTTGCATTGGTTTGAGCACAAAAACTGCTGAAATCTTTTTTGATGTTGCTGGCCTCAAGTTTCTTTTCTTTGGTGATTTGTTGTTGTGTAAATCCACAGCAATAAGCTATGTATTCATTGAGTTAAATTTTGGTTCACACTTTGAAAAAAAACATCTATCCTGGATGACATCACAGCAACAGCGCCCTCAGTTGTCTAGGAAAGCAATGGCAATTTTTAGTGTTTGAATATGGCACTTTTTAATGAATTTAACAAAAAAGATTTCAAATATTTTTCATAAATTTGGAGAAGAGTATAAAATTATAGAAACATTGTTTCTTAGAAAAATTCAGTGCTACTACACTTTAAGGTCAATGACACTTAGGAGCAGTTTTCAAGTCATTTGTCAAAGTCCTTGAGGCAGGTACATGTATAATGCAATCATCAATCAATTAAGCTCTGAAAAAAACATTGTCTTCTTGCACTACACGGTGTGAATAGGGCATGGCATGCTAAGATAAATAAATGAATAAATAATTAAGGAAATTGGCAGTTTTTTCTTTTTTATGTACATGACACATGCTGACTTAGAGTACCAGGTAAATATGAAAAATAATGGGAGCAACTTTTTTTGGCAGCTTGTGAAAAAGTCAGTGCACAGTTTTATACATGTACATTACTTGTACAATTTTTGTACCTGTAAATGTTCACTCAAAACGAATAGAGGTTTTAGAGTGAGGCATGCGTACAATGTTTGATGAGTGTGTTGCAATCATTATAAAGCCTGCAAGTTTTTGCTATTATGGATTAAAGAATGAAAAAGGTTCCTATCTAACAAGAACTTACATGTATACATGTACCATTACTGGCACGATGTAGCTTTAATCGTCAAGAGGTGAAACTAATCTGGATTTCATATGACGGACCTTTCAGAGAATCTATGTGAAGGTACATTACATGTACATTGTACATGCATGAACGTTCTTACATGTAGTTAAGGTAAAATTGACCAAGTCACCTGCAAGCAGTGAGCAGTGTGAACGAAGCCAGATGTGGCAAACATGGGTAAGGGGAATCCTCTTAAAGCAAATTTGCTCACTGCCAAAAAAAACAATGCAGGAAAGCAGCTTTGGAGGACAATTTAATTAAAAAAACTTGGCAGTAAAAAGGAAGCCTTACTAGGACTACGTGTAGACATCTTAGTACACGTCTGCCGGTAAAATGTCAATGCTAGCCGTTACCATGGTCACCCTTATAAAGCTCTGTTCCATCAAATCAATAGACAGCTCACAGTGGCAAATCTGATTGATCGCAGAAAAGTAAATGCATTAAAAGAAGACATGGTTTTTTCCTCTCGAGACAAAGTGATGACATTGCACTTACATGTACCAAGGAAATTACATGTAGTATCGTCAACTAGTTAGATATGGCTTGGTAAATGCAAAATTCATTTTCCTATAAATTTGATGGCATATGTACTTTATTTCAATTGGGGAAAATTGCCACGAATTGACATCTGTGAAAAACTTTGATAACATTCATATACCGGGAGTAGTACCATATGTATCTGAGTGCATGTACCCCCGTCATAATGACAGGCGTTATCAGGAGGGGGCGTTGCTGTCCCTGGGAAGGGGGAGGGAGGAAAGTGTTGTAGTCGAGAAATATTTGAGTACCAAATTCTCAGCCAAATGTTGAACTAGTTATGTGGGAAAAAAGCTGAAGAATGTATGCAAATGTTGGTACATGCATAAAGATACATCAAGATTACAGAATAAAATGACTTCAAACCATCACTTTTAAAAGATTAAGTTTTTATTACAAAAGTACTCAGAAAGTACCGTACTCAGCCGAGTTGTATTCGATTACTTTTCTCCTTAAAACTTAACTATTACAAAACTGGGAGTGTCTAATGGTTTTGTGCATTTACTGTCCTATGTCCATGTTGGAAAATACAGTATGTAACAATGGCTGTGACCGAGACAAGTAACCGTTCCTGTAGACACAGGCAATTATGAAAATGCTGAGACGAATGAGAAGTTAACGCATGATGACACACAGCACGGGCTTGAGGTGGGGGATGAAGCACTGCTAGCCTGTTACGGAAGAACTGACAAACTTCCTTCATCTATTTTTGTTGGGTACTTGAGCCACTCCGTCTTATCATTACTATTTTTCATTTTATTAATATTTAACTGCCAAGCAGTCGGATTGGCTGGCCTGTTTTAGTCACCTGCAGCAACAAGTCAATGAGTCATCAAAGCCAGTTTAGTAAAGTTTTAAAGCAACATGCCCTGGAGGGGGGACATGAACGTGACTGCAAAATGTCTGCGTGAATTTAGTACAGACATGTGTTTAGCAACGGCATTGACATTCTTATTCTGTTGTTTATTATTATTCTGAAATCTTTCTGGTAATGACACCAAAGATTCCTCAAAATTCCCTAGCACTGTAGCTCGCAAGCCCAAAGAAACCTGTAAAGGGGAGACATGGAGAAGCAGTTACAGTTTTAGAGGTAGGAGGAAAACCCCAGAGGAATATTCTGGGTGGAAACCACGTAAATCGGGTAGGGACTGGAAACCTAATCCACATGTGGACCAGGCCGAGATTCGAACCCGGACCGCAGAGGTGGAAGGCAGGAACCTAACTCTCCAAGGATGTGCTGCCAAACCTTCAAAATACCATAATTCAGAATACTTTATGACTAATGTTATGCATCGCTGTCCCCCTTGTTATTGACAGGCTGGGAATGTTGTGACCGGCGAGATGGTGGAAGAGCTTATCCTCGCTGGGGCTGACATCATTAAGGTTGGCATTGGACCTGGTAAGAACAATGTGAGATCTTCATCTGTCCAGACTGTTGCCATCAATTCTTACTATGAACATCTCACCCTTAAAATTCTCATTAAAGTACAACTTTGCCTCAATGTTAATCCCTAATGACCCCTTATTATACATGACTGGCATGACAGGATTATGCTTAAGGTTGGCTGTTTAAATCACCTTGATTTAAATTAAATGATATTTTACAAAAAATCACTACTTGTGAAAATTTTTTTTTTATTTGCAAAGAAAGCAAAAATGTTGCATTAAAAAAATATTTCAACTGATGTGTAATTATTTACAGGCTTTGCGTGTTTTAAATTGAATGTCCTGTGAGCCCTTCAGTTCTTAGTATATGACATCATCACAAAAATACTGGCATAGAAAGCTGCGCTAATTTTCGTCAAGTCCATATAATGTTAGATACAAAGCAAGACAGTGCACATTAACATCTACATGTATAAGTGGAATCATTTGGCCAACTACATGTACTCAGGTACAAGTGCACTTTTCTTCTTCAGAGGTTGGTATTTTTTTGGCCAACGGATTTATCGGTTTATCCTCAGGACAGGTTGATCCTGAGCCATCCCTACTGTAGAACTAAGGCTACTCTTGGAGACCGTGCATTTCTTTGTGCAGCTCCTAGGCTTTGAAATAGCCTGTCCTTTCATGTAAGAAATGCCAAATCCATGGATGCATTGTTCAAAAAACTGATCTATTGTAGGAAGCTTTTTCCAACACCTAATTTACAGTGATGGGCGTTGTCATGTGCAGTTGAGTATATTTGTATAGTATCTGTGCAATATAAATGCTTCCTCATTAATATTATTTATTATCGGCGCAGCAACATGTACCTGAATGTAAACATGAAAACAAAGAAATACAGAAAATCCCTGGGCAAATAAAAGATGAAAAGTGATGATGATAAAAATCTCCAGCATGCTTTGATTTGAACTTTGAAGCGAACCTCTTTAATCTGCCTTCACTTCCTTCTGCCGTTTACGGGTACATGTATGTTCCAAATATCTTGGTTACGAGTTTTGTGGACTCAGCTGAAGTCAAATACCATTCACATTTGGATGAACCGTGAAATTCTTTGATGACCGTGGAATACAGATCGTGACTTGGGCTCAGACCGATCCCTTTGGACACTGTAATACTGATAATTTTGAATTCAGGAAAAACAGCCAAAACCAAACAAACCAACTACTAAACCCACTGTACTTGTATATTGTCTCAGCAAATCCTTTGTGGCTGATGTATTTGTTCATTACATCCTGATAACTGTATATAGGTGATCTATTTTTGTTCTTTGGATTTAGGTGCGTTAGGGATGAGTAATTGGTTTGAGACTTTAAAAAATCTTACACTTTCTACTTCTGACTTGAACACTGTACTTTCTGTCGGCATGGTCAGACTTGAATGTGCATGTACAGGTACATGTAGGTGACTCAGGACTTGGACTCAACTGGGGTAACTCAGACTCAAGGTCTTAGGACTCTAGTACATACAAATCTGCTTATCAAGCAGTACTGTTTTCCTTTGCTCAGGATCTGTCTGTACCACAAGGAAGAAGGCCGGGGTGGGTTACCCTCAACTCAGCGCCGTGTTGGAGTGTGCTGATGCGGCCCATGGACTAGGTGGTCACATCATATCAGTAAGTACATGAACATGTACATGCCCCCTGTGCACAGTGCGAGTAGCGCAGCTATAAGTGCCTTTGCTATCTTTTGAGGAAGGCTTGTGTTTTTCTGTATATTCATCTACCGATTCAGTAGAGAAATGCTCATGCATAATGCATTACATGCTGTGGATATTGACCAATAAAATGTGGAATTACTTGCATTTGCTTTACTGTGTGATGTGAAACAACTTGAATTAATAAGTGCTGATTAGCTCCACAAGTTAAAGCATTCGTGGCTGTTGTATTGCCAGCATCTAGTGTGCCAGACGCCTTGACTAAAGGCTAGGGCTGTTGAGGAAAACGAATGCATAAGGCCATTTCAGGCACATCTGCCTTTTTGCAGTATGACAGATATGTTGAAACCTGTATGATATCATGTCTTCTCAACGTTTAATTCTTTTTGCAGGATGGTGGTTGCATTTGCCCTGGGGATGTGGTAAAGGCGTTTGGTAAGGAGAACAATAGTTGCCATTAATTTTTCAGGTCACACCATAAGACCTTGCCAAAAGTAACTTTTAAAGTCATTTTGCATTATTAGTCAGGATAACAAAATTTGAGAGACAGGTTCAGAAAATGATTTGGAAGTTTGGGACCACTGGAGTTGGTGTGCCTTCTTTTTTTCAACAAGCCTAGTTTCCATATCGACATAAACAGATGCAGCGAGCATCACCCATCAGTTCCCGAAGATATACAATCGTAATAGGAAACACATTATTGCAATGCAAACAGAGACAGCAACAGTCAGTGAAATTGAACTTTATTCAACTTCGCCGACCATTTGCGTTGAGTCACCAGGGTAGGCCTATACAAATACGTACGCTGGCATGAAGGGCTTACAAAAGTGTCTCATTCGCTGAGTACCTCATATTTTGCCCATTTCTCCTTATTACTAACATATGTAGCCCAGTGGTAACAATTTAGTTAATCACAAACAAAACACATCAAACTGGGAGTATCAGTTTGGCTTCTAGAGGTGGTATTGGCGCCTAAAAAGGCATTTCGTATGACATGCATGTATTTCCAGTTTTGGATGCCATTTTGTTACACTTTTTGGGTGGAATGACGTCATGCAGTGTCTCTCCCATGATTGTTGGCTTTATGACTTCTTACACGTACGTACTGTTGGTGTTCGTTACCACTACTTGTATATGGAAACCTGGCGGAACAGGCTAATTTCTTGATGTTTTTTGGCATGTGCCTGACAGCCCCTGTTCTACTGCAGGCCATTGACTGACATCACAGTGTCAGAGTTTCAGAGGTTGTAATCGAGCCAATGTTAAAATTTAAAGCAGAATTCAAGCAAATGGCTAGATAGGGTTAGTAGTGAACTGATTAAGAATTCTGAACTACATGTGCATTTTGCAGTTGATAATTGATTGCCACCCAAACAAGCTTTCGGTCTCTTTTACTGTCAGTCTTTTACAACTAGCAGACCGCACAGTGCTTGTAACAGCATGGTGGCAAACTAGGACACCTGTTGTTTACATTATAAAATGCCATCTGTTATCACCATGCAAGACAAATGTATGACAATCAGATTATGCATTCAAGCATGCCCAGAGCCCTCGTACACAGTTTGAGTACACGTAGATGTACCAAGGGATACATTAACCCCTTTTTTGAACCGGATCCCTTACGGAACTTAGAGAAGTTACCGTAGTTACCGGCAGCACGGTTGTGCTGTGGAAGTGATGGCCTAATACATGTATGAAATTGTATGGTGTTGTGCACTCCCTAATTTTTCAGCTAGCCTCCATTCTAGGTTGGATGTTCCAATTGTAACAAATTATAATTGTAAGGTTTCTAGACACGATAGATGGTCCATTTGTTGAAAATGAGAGATGCGCCTTGTGTGCATGATCAGACTTTTATATGTTGTTGCTCTAATAACGGTGAACTTTATTTGCACACGAAGTGCATATTTTGATCCAGTATTTTAAACAAGTGAGCACTGCAGTTGTCAGAGCGTCATCATGACAATCCTTTCATCTGCCTGAGCCACACTACAGACTGATGTATCACATATAGGGACCTGCTCTCGTGTTGTGCAGTTTTCTAGATTTGACAGATCTGACACACTTTCCATATCTGAAGTGGTATTTTGCAGCACATGTTTGTCATGTGAATGGCACTGATCTGCTTCTAACAGGAGCCGGGGCAGACTACGTGATGCTTGGCGGCATGTTGGCAGGCCACGACCAGAGCGGAGGGGAAATTATAGAACGCAGTGGCAAAAGGTTGAAGCTGTTCTATGGCATGAGCTCATCGACTGCCATGAATAAACATGCCGGAGGAGTAGCAGATTACCGGTGAGTACAAGGTGGTTCCCCCAACCACCTCCAGCCCCCCAGGAAAAAAATCCCTGCACGGAAAGTGTACAATGTGTGCATGGTGAACCAAGTTCCCACATGCAAAACAAAATCTGCAGTTTTTCATGATGTACATGTAGCTTTGAAATGGGAACATTGTCATACAAATCTGGCTTATATGTAATTTGACCAGAACTAATTGTCTCCAGGTGGTTCACCCATGCATTGGTATTTCACATGTACATGCTTTCCACACTGCCTGAATGAGGAAAAGTGTCCAGTACCAATGATTCCAGAATCATTTGAAGAGCACCCATGGAGCTCTGAAAAACAGAACATAAAGATTCAAAGCTTTAGTGGATGTTGAAGTAAACTGAAATGTGTGTAATACAAAAAAGTACACTTGTATCTTTTGAATTGTAAGGTGTTTTAACCACTTCATGCCGGGGTGCCTTGTACTGGAGACGTTGGCTTGTACGCAAAGCAGCGGTGCCCGAAATCGGACAAAGGAGCTTGGCCTTGTAACAAAAGACCATACTTGGGAACAAAAGACTGGCTGCTGGGAATAGCCAACATTTTTCCAGTTGTCAGTTGCGGAGGAAATCCGTCATTATTTTGAATGATTATAACAGTGTTTGTGGCATTCAGCATGAGCGGATTATTACCGGGGACAAAAGCGCTTCAGGGATGAGCGATACAATACCTAATCTGGTCCATAGATGTTGTCCTCAGATTAGAGGAGCCTCCAGACAGTCATTCGTGTGGATGTAAAGGTCCAGTAAATGAAGTTATGAATTTTTGAAGAATTTTGTAAATGGAAAATCTTGAAAATCCTCCAGGAATACGTCATGCACCTTCAAATTAAACCCCGCAGCATATGGTTCAAATGTGTAGGTAAAATGCCCTACATGTACTTATATCGTTGAATGACATGACTGGGTGCATAAAGATGTGCAGTACATGTATAGCGGTTGTTCAGTAAAGCAATTTTGTTAGTGATGCACCTGGTTCTGGCCCATTCAAATGTGTGGCGGCCTGCCTCACGAATGTGTCTACATGAGGATTTGTGACCAGCTTTTACACTTAAAAACTGGCCAACTCATAAAATCAAATTTAAAATAAACAACTCCAAAGTTTGTGCATATTTTGAATATATGTTCTTTTCCTTCCTTATTTCGCCAGTCGGTTTGTTTTCACCGTAAATAAATGATGTTTGTTTAAGGCAAATTCAATGCATTGTAAAAGTGCACGGAAAATTGATTGTGTGCCAAGTGAAAAGTTTGGTACATTGAATTCGGTATAGAGTACCAAAGTGCGATGTCACAGTGAACCAGAAAGTGTAGTGCAAATGAACTAATACGAATGAGTATGAAATGAACGAGTACGCGCATGTATTGGTTAATACACGCTAATGGCTTTTACGCCCATAATTGTGATGTATTCACTTCAGTACTCTATACAGAAATGTTTGGTGTGCCTTACAGCAGTGCTGTTCTGTAGCAGGACACAGTTACATGTATTTTCATCATCAATATAATCATTACTGATATTGGATTCAGAGCCAGCGAGGGCAAGACAGTTGAGGTCAAGTACCGGGGTGATGTGACGGACACCGTGCAAGACATCCTGGGCGGGCTGCGCTCAGCATGCACCTACATAGGGGCGGGGAAGCTCAAGGAACTCAGCAGGCGGACCACTTTCATCCGAGTCACCCAACAGACAAACGATATCTTTGGCACCACAACATAAGACGTGGCCAGCACAGAAAATTGTGCCTGTTTGCTGTGCTCCATGCATCCTCGCTGATGCTGGTTCAACCTATAAAAAAAGCTTTACTTCCAAGATAGTGTTTCACAAGCTGTCCGGATACTTTTAGTAAACAATCTGAAAGGAAAAACAAACCTGAAGTGGAGGAAAGCTCGTGGAAAATCACAGCCAATGTGCGGCAAGCTTTTTAAGAACAGTTTGCCCAATGTTAGAAAGTACATTTAAATTAACGACAGTTCTTAGCAGATCAAACAATTAAACTTTTAAACTAGGGAGTTGTGTTAAAAGGCGTACAAGTTTTTGCCCACTGTGAATTCTCTGGGTAGTACATGTATACATGTACGTGAACATGTATCTGCAACTAGGTATGAATTACCATTTTCCAAGTCTTACATTTCATGACTTTGTAAAAAATTCTTCAATCCGTAACATAAAAGTGATTGAAAATGTGTATTGAAAAGGCTGGTATTTTCAGATGCATTTATCTCAAATTGTCCGTTTGGTAAGATTTTGGGGTTGTTGTCACTTTGTGAAAACACTGACAATCTGTTCACATGTGGAGCATATAGCTATAGTCGTTACTCTGTAGTTGTACATGTATATTCCTATGTGGGTTTGCTGAATTCTAGTTTGTGTACATGAATATGAGTGTCCTTTGACCTGTTGCTGTGTACTGGTTGCTTTTTTGGGTGGGGGGGGTGTTTGCTTCTAGGGTTCAGGGGTCAAGAAACTGCCTATTAATAGTTAGACTTGAAATCAAGTTGTTTAATAGTTGGTAATGGTTGTCATCAAGAACAACTGATATGAGCCAGCATGCTGCGTTCTTTTACAGTTAGTGCTAAGCCAGTTCAAAGTTGCCCATGATCCAGCGTGCTGGGCTGATTCAGCCCAGATACATGGATGTGCGCATGGTCGTGGGCTTTGAGTACCGGGTTTTGGCACACATCGGCCCATGACCCCATGCACTACCTGCCTAATAAGGCATGTCACAACAGCTTTCTGGAGGTGGTTTGCTCACACACCAGAGTACCCTGCTGTCTTCTGCACCGATTCGAGTGCCTTAGAAAAATCCACAGTTATTCAGAGGTTTCCCTTCACTTTTGAAGAAAACCTAATCCTTTTCACAAGTCCAAGGTGATCTTGGCGGTACATAGCAGATATACTGTGCTGCCACACGCTAGTCTTTCTCGTACCCTCCAATGACACCCTGATCAAGGGAGAAAAATATTTATATGGAAGAGAAAGCCTTAGTTAAGGGTGACATTTTGAAGTGTGGAAGGTGCCACAAGAAACGGGTGTAAGTGGGGCAGCGCCATGTAAAAATTCTCTTTTTGTTTGTGGGATTATCAAAAGTACCCTAGAGAAAAACTCAATGTTTTGGACAGTATGTTCTGCCCCTTATCAGGGAACTCATCAAATAAAGGGTGTTTTTTATCTATCGTGATATTTATTAACAAAAACTCAAACTAAAACAAACACTGGTCACTGGACACTCTACAGTAGTTTTATTGTACTTTAAATCGAAATTGAAATGAAAGCCTCACATTAAGGCACCACGCATACTTATATATATAGTCTTGTGCACTTTGTTTGAAATTTACTGTCTTCTTCTCGTCACACGTGCCACAGGAAAGCTTGAGTGCATCTTACGGTACATATGCATATAGATGATTCCACTTGGCCTTGAGACTATGCCAATCAAGGCATGGGCCATCACCACCCTCATTGCTATGAGAAAATGGGAACTTGGAAGTGGCCACTTGCTGCTTTCAGCTTCATGAACGATGTCACTGAAGACGTTGAGGACATCTTCCCCCACCAGAATTTTGTGGTACACCTTCTGAAGATCAAGGACTGGCTGGCTCCTTCTCTTGCTCCTTTTTCATATGCATGTTGCTTTTTTGGGGATGGAATTTGGAGAGAGGGCTTGAGACAAATGTGATAAACCTGTTGCTGAGCTTCTGTAATTTCATGGTGCACACAAATTTAGCAGCACGATTGATGTAATCCAGCTTGTTATACAAGTCCCTGCAGCTCATACCTGTGCCTTGATACCTTGACAACCACATCTGAATGTTGTCTTGCCTTGCCAACAATTCCCATGGTATGTCAAAGGCATTCTCTACTGCTTGGCCACTGTTAGCAAAATGCATGTACTTTGACTCCACTTGGACAACCTCCCTTGGGTAGTTTGAATGGGGTAGAGCTCTGCCCGTTTCTCGGATGTACTTCTCCAATTCTTTGAACACGGAGTACGGATAGCAACTATTTAGCCTACTTACTTCTGCTCCATTGCTTGAGGAGGATCCAGAGTTTGCTATTGAGATGGTGTATGGGAAGGCCTTTTTCTGGGGTCAACTTCTTACTGGCAAGCTCTTTATTAGGGCCGTCAAAACCACCAGTAATGGAACTGCTCTTTGGTTCCTCTTCACTGTGTGGCAAACGACAAGTGCTGACACTGGAGCATATCAACTCGCCGCTTATTTTGTTGGAAGTTGTGATGTCATCCAGAGGCGTGGAAGAGGAAGGCTCGAGGTTCTTGGGTTGGGAAGTGGATGAAGTTGATATGGATTCCTTTGAAAGCACAGCTGATCGAGCTTGCCAAGTCGGGTGGTCCAGTGGTTAAGACGTCTGCACTAGTAAGCAGGAGGTCATGGGTTCGAGTCCCACCCGAGTAAGCTTGGGAGTTTTTTCGCAAGCTCTCTGACAAGCACTGAGCATACAGTGATTATCAATATAAACGTTGGGTATAAGGTCAATACCCATAAAGTACAGATTGCTTAAGGGGTCTCAGTACACCGTATAACCACTGTAAGTAGAAATTGGAAACGTGCATATCAGGTGTTAACAAAACAATTGTAGTCGCTTAACCATGTGCGATTGATGTGCATGCATGTTTGAATTCATGGAATAATTCTTGTTTGAAATGTTATTGTATTTTTAAATTTTATTTTAGGATTTAATGTCCTCAGAACTGAAAAAATAGTTTATTTTTTAGCAAATTGTACTTTTAAAAGAAGTTGAATTAATATTGTACGCATCAATGGCATTGACATGTAAATGAATATTGCATATTTTAACCACTGTCTGTGTTGACGTTTGACATTTAATTTTAATTTTTTGGTGTTGGAAGGCACTGTCATCTGTTTATGGAATTCCATCCACGTAAGGGGGAATTAAAGCAATGTAATACTCTATGGTTAAATTTTAAAAGGTAAATTTGTAGAAGCTCATGCAGACGCATAAATGACTGTCTAGTTCCAATATATTTGCAAGTATAAGTGTCGATGTAATTGTACTGTTTTCCTTCGGTATTTAACTCAGCTTTTCTGGTTCTGCTGCAGTTTTACAACTACATGTATATGATCAATTCAAAAAGAAGGTAATTTGAAAACAAATGATGGGAGACCTTGAGACGTGTGGTGGCGACAAATATACCGGTCCCGTTTACCAGTTATGAGCATGTGCGCTTGAATAAGGACCGGTATGTCTGCTGCCACCAGCGTCTCAAAGTATCCCACTGTTGACTTATGCTGTAATTGCCTCAACTGGAAGGAAGCAACTTACTTGTATATACATTGTATGTAGGTATCGTACAAGTCTTTAATTACATCAGGTGATAGGGATCAATTGTATTTAGCTCCAAAACCATCTAAGGCACAGCTGTACCACCATGGAGCAAATACTTCAAAGCATGACACAACTACCCAGATTATAACATGACTGCATGGTATGGAATAGAATGAAAAGATTTGCATCACATTGGCACAATTCTATCACCAGCTTATAGGGAAATGCAACTGTACATTGGCGCATAACTATCATATACAGTAGGTGCATTGAAGTAGTTCCCATGGGTTAACCCTCGACTTGGAATGACCATGTGAGCAATGTCAGACAAGCGGGCCATAGGGTACAAAAGTGATTCACATACAGTTACGTGTGTAAAATAGCGGGAGAACCAGCGCAAGGACCAACATGTGCATGTACTCCATTTGTTTGCACTTCGTTTGCACTCTACAGAGTGGCATCAGGTGACAGGTGGAATGCTCCATTCCACTTGACTTCACCTTGTGGAACAGAACGTTCTATGTCACCTCGTGAAATTATTTTTATCTTGCCACTCAACAACAGTCATGATTTTACATGTATTGCTGCAGCCCTTGCTGAACGGTGTCATAGTGCAACTCAGTTGTATTTATATGGGGCTGCATCATTTTGTCCCCTCACTACAGCACAATTTACACTTTTAAAGGTTTTAGCAGAACCATATTTGCCATCAGAACCTTGTTCGCAATTGGGTTTGTTTTAGGAAGGTGTTCTAGAAATGGCACAGACTTTTGAGTATCAAAGCCTCCCCCCCAAAAAAAAATCAAGCATGGCATTTCCAGCTTGTTTTAGGTATTTATAGGTAGCTACTCGGCATTCAAAGTGCTCTGTATCATGGTACAGAAACAAATGTCACTGAAAGTACTAATGCAGAAACCTGTCCGTCTCCAATTTTTGGTCTCTTGATGAGTCTTGGTGCTTGTCATTGAAGTTTTATGATTTTTGTGTTTTGAACAGTGTTGTAACGAGAGAGTTGGACACATTTGTTATGCATGCTGCTGCCCGTGACACTCATGAAACAATGTAGCTGGAATTTTATCATTAAACAGGGAAATTGAAAAGGTAATTGCAGCATATGACCTGCTGGTCATAAACATTTACTGCAAGTGATTCGGTATGTACATGTATGTGTGACATGTACAAATGTGTGCTTTTGAGAAGTTTGAATGAACTCCATACAATGACAATAAAGTACTGCTGTGGTATCTTTTTTGGCAGGCTCGTGTTTTTCATTTCTGTTTTAAATATAGCAGATATAGCAAGCAACCACTTTATCGTGCTGCGTGTACATTTCCGCCTGTTCAACTCTAATGGAACAAATTATTTGTGATGATACCTCAATGTGCATGCTCCATCCTGCTTGACTACCTCAAAAACACCATACAGGACTCCACCATCTCGGTGTATGTGAGAACCACCGTGAAACCTCGGGTTTGCTGACAAGATAGACCTGCTGGGTGGAAGCAACCATCAATTCCACATGCAGACCAGCAGACTTGTTGACCAGGCTTTGATCCAATGGGATGAAAGTGAGCTCACAGAAGAACTAGGTGATTGTAAAATACCTTGGGTCTACCCTCGCCATAGACAGCACATTAGGGCCCAATTTTCATAGCACCACGAGTCCAAGCTTCCTTTGGCAATAATAAATGCTTTTGAATGGTCTTTGAAATAGAGAGAGGCTCTGTCAGCATAAACTTGGATGTTAAGCAGTACTGTTATAAAAAGCCCAGCAGCTGAGGTGGATTGGACTTTTTCTTGTGGGGGGAGTCTTATGTTGGCAATGCCACACCTCTCCAGACTGCAGACAAACATCAGTGTTCCGACAACTGAAGCTCTACAGAGCTCTAGTTGTCTCCAGTGGGGGTGTAAGAACTTGGACCCTGCCACTTGATCTGTTGGAGATTGAGCGATCAGTTGGAGATTGAGCCATCTGTTGAAGATTGAGGGGGTCAAAACCAGAAGCCCTTCAGAAGCACAAGACAGTTGGCATCTTTGTCCACCCTTGTATTCCCAAAGAGCCCCTCATCGCTGGAGGAGTAAATTGGGTCTGGCCATGTTATCTATCCAAAGTCTTTGGATTAGCCCACCCTGGAGGAGGACGTAAAGAAGAAAGAGAAAACAGCCAAACAATCTACCATGTCCCTCCCCAGATCCTTGCAGGAATCCGGATGTGCGTGAGTTTATGCTAGAGTGTGTACGTGGCCAAGTGTCGATGAAAATAGCAGATGTCACTTGTGTGCATTTTTATAGGCATTTGAGGCAGAGTGGCTTACCTTACAGCTAACCTTATGGAGTTCGAGTTCGGCATACGCTGTTTTCCTGAAAAAAAAAAATGTATTCCAGGATCTGTTGCAAATGAAAAGTTGTGAGGCCATGTTTGGAGTTGCACCCAAATTCAGCGTCCTGCATGGACATGCTCTCTCATTGAGCTGAGCTATCAGGTGCACTGAACCTGTGGAGTACTGGAGCATTGGATTCGTAGTTGGCGGGTAAAGCTCCAGGTCAGTGCGGGTTCGAATCCAGACAAGGGTCATGATGCGTGCACCCTTGCAATACCCGCCCATATCAGAGCTCTGGAAACTGTTTCATCCTTCAAATAAAACAAAACATATTTATTTGCAATCTGAATTTAAATGTCCTTATATCATTGGTCGTTGTTACCCTTAGCACCATGATCTAGATGGAATGGTGCTATAGAAATCCTGTATTGTTATCATTATCATTATTCCCCAGGGAGCTGAGATGGTATTTGGAGTTTTTCATGGGCCCAGTGAGCAAAGGTAATATAGGTTTTTCCCGACCAATTTCGGAAAATGCACGATCTAATTTGTAAAATAAATTTCAATTTAGTGTAGATGCTGAAAACAACTTAAAATCTGGTTTCATTTTCGTAATAACAAGCATTCGACTTCGTTTTGCATCCTTCAAATCAATGAATGTGCATTACATTTCATTAAATAGGTCACAGATACATGACTGGGATTTTGGATTGACGTATTCCTTGCCAATTACAAAAAATGTGCACTCTTATTCGCTGAAAATCTGTCTTTTACTGTGACCTTTCGGGAGTATTCATTTTCATTTGCTGTAATTTAAAATCACAAAATATACGTTCAATTTGATTAGAATATAAAAGGTTACACAAATTATGACACCACTTTGATAAAAAATGTCATGTAACTCATTTACAGTGTGTTCGTTATCAAACTGTAAAAAAAATTAAGGTTTCTGTGATTGAAACGCAGCACAAGAAGGAAGGTTCCCTCAGTTCCGGTGTTTATAGATTTCCTACAATAGTCGATAGTTTCCAATGACAACATGAATGGTTATTTAAATCATAAATATTCAAATATTTAACCAATCAACTAAACACTTCTAAGAATACAACTTCTGTTGACAAACAAATGAATTCTAATTCTTGGCCAGCCATGCCTTACATGATACGTCACGCGAAATCGCCTGCACATTTTCTGAAATAGATTTAGTTCAAATTAAGATAAATGCAGGATTGCAGAGGTGCATTCAATTTCGCGCAAAAATGAATGTCAATATACAAACCAGTAATATATCAATATCAGGAAATTGAACACTGACTCTAGACGACTGAATGCATCCTCCTTAAAATAGAATTTTTATTTGTTAAATAGAAACGGGGATTTGAATGTTCGTTCTATTTCACTCAAAAACAAATGTTGGTATTACTAATTCATTTACACATTTTCTGAAATTGGCTGGAAAAACCTGTAATATTGGAAAGCACTTTGATAGGTACATAAAAACCCTGTTACCAATTGCACATGCATATAGGCACTGTGCGCGAACTACTAACAACAATTTTGAGAAATGAATCATTGTTGGAGATGGCCTCCTATCTTCATTCTCTTCAAAGGGTCAGTTTGCCCGAAAGCATTGACTTCAAAGGGAGTTTAGTCTCGTAGCTGTCTTTACACCAAGCATGCTATTGAAGAATAATTTTGTGATTTTTATATTCACCTGCAAATGTGAGATTGCACCTTTCAAAATATGCGAGATGTTCCGTTGTAACTGTGACTGAGCTTTGCTATTGGTGTTTTTTTCCCTGCACGAATAGGTATTGGTGCAGATGAACCCAAGTACACATAAAAGAAAATAGCCTAACAAATTAATATTCTCTGATGTATGTCATTTTATTTCATGTTAATATACAAGTAGATTCCGATATTAAATATATATAAATATAACACTAAGAATCCTTTTTTCCTACCACCTTTGAAATATAGTTGGGATCAGTTACAAAAATTAACAGAAAATGACAATTTTTCTGCAGTGAATTTATATCCATTCAAACAATTGTACCATACTAACAGCAATGTTTTACATATTCAATTCATACACGTATGAATTTAGAACTACCCTGCAATAAACTCTCTTATTTCTTGTGCTGTAAAACAGGCCAAGATTAATGCCTACTTTTGTTGCCCATGATGAAGTCGCAAAAGTCTGAAATTAGTAACCCAAACGGCCCCCACTCCAACAGTGAAGAATTTAGGTCTTTTAGGGTTCAAAATATTGTGAGGTGACACATATAATTATAAAATTAATGCAGCACGCATGGACCTTTCACAAAGGTCAGATGGAACTTAACAGTCCTCACTGAAGCGTGTTTGAACTTATGTGCGTTTGCCTGTCATTTCAAAATGAATATTACACTGTCCTGGCTCACGTTAGATATGGTACCAGGTGCTTCAATTGTCAACTTGGCTTGTCCAGAAGAGCTTGATTTGAATTTGAAAACATTTGTACACAAAAACTCATGGAATATTTTACAGCTTCTCTACTGCTGTTTACAGATCCTGTTCTCGGGTAATGTTTCACGCCCTGAGGAATTCAACTAACATTTGCCCCAACGCTGATCCAGCATAAAAGGCAAAACCAAGACTTCTAGCACAATCTTATTCTTGACATGAATACATTGTACGCGAATGTGAATGAATGCTCTAGCGAGATCTGACTAATGTCTTCTACTGATGAACATGTTTATGTGTAGCACAGAATTCACATAAGTGACAAGTTGTAAATCAAATCAGTCAAGACGTTCACGGCATCAGAAATAGGAGACCTGCTTTACAAAACCTGGGAAAACAGAGAGTTCAGTTGAATACTCAGGTTTTTGAGATATCACTGAACAAACATACGGTAACTCTATTCCCTACAGTGGTAAGGCATAGGGCAGGAACACTGTGCACAATCTACATAGGGTCTTGGCACCAGCACATGCTTCATGGCAGCCATGGGTCAGCTCAACCTCTGGCTGCGGCTAGAATTTAAGCACGAGTCTGTGCTTCATACCCGTAGGTGGCCACAATCATTTGCAATAGAGCCGTGCGTAATTTCAAGCCCTCGCCAAGCGATTTGGACACAGCCTCTGTCTTCATCTACAACTGCAGTTACTATCAATCCTAATGATAGGTTCCTGGCATCACATCACCTGGGTGCCTGGTGTGGGTGCGGAGATGTGCATAACAGTACATACATTCAAATGGAAGTCAGCTGCACGTGCTCGGTTACGTCTTTATGCCAAATGCATGCTAAGCTGTGCACACACACGGTGAGTAACCACCGAAGAGCTGTCATTGCTACGTAAACGTATGCCGTTTCTTGTTCCTGCATGGAGCATATACATACATGTAAATGTACATTAGCTCACACAGGACAAAGAACTTTTCAGCGGTAATAAACCAACACCGGTGGGCAGTTGGGTTAAGTCCTTGCCAGAGGTGGAGAGTTTATGTCAGAAAGACTGGAGTGTGTGCACAGCGTGCCACTAATAACTTGCGACCTTCATCTTGTAGGTGTGGATTCTCATCATGAGGGGGAAATCTACATACACGTAATACAATTATTGCACAAATAATTCTCAGAGATATACATAATACGGGTGATTCACTATAGTGCGCCACCAAGAGCTTGCAACACGTTGGCCAATCACAACACGCAAAATCTGTCGACCCCTTCCAAACGCACACTGGGTCAATAGATTTCGCAAAATCTGTCGACCCCTTCCAAACGCACACTGGGTCAATAGATTTCGCGCATCGTGACTGGCCAACGCGTTGCAAACTCTTGGAGGTGCACTCTTGTGAATCGCCTGTGTTAAGATAAACATCAGTTCATACGCCACATGAATAAAGGTGCTTTGCAGCAGTAAAATACATGTACAAACATACTTTTAAATTATAAATGGTCTACTAACACAGTGTGCAGATGTTGAAAATAAAGCCTCTAGTTTAGGTTTCAAAATATGCTCAAAAGTAAATTCTACATGCAATCACACAGAGAGAAGGCACGGTGTGCACTGGAAAATCTTCTCTACATATCTCCAATATACCATGTACTCTGAGACAAGGGTGCCTGCCCACTATCAAATGTCCACAACCCTTGTTTTCCTCAGTTAACAGCTCTAACCGGCCTATCAGAGAAACAAACCTTGCCAGCTAATCAGCCTGTGACTAATTTTCAGGTGATTTGTTTACATGGAACAATATTACGAAATTTACACAATAAATGTGGTCCTTTGTGGTCCTTTAATACATAACCTGAGAAGAGTTCAATTGTTCCTTTGCCCATTTTTTTCTCTCAGTAAATAGTGGAGAAGCCTTAACTTCTGTTGGGTTTTTTCCCTCACTTTTTAAATTTCCTATTCCATAATCCCAAATCCCCTAGTCTTTGTTCCTTTTTTCTTACCTGAATGCCACTTTGGTCACTTCTTAAGCTTATATTTTAACAAAACTTTGAACCGAGACCTTAAGGCATCAAAGCGGAACAATCAAGACAGACGTCGCGATGACATCAAGTGTCACATTACATCACATTTATCAAGTGAACTACAAGTACCATTGGGTTCAAACTTCATATGCGCACAGACAAGGAGTGATGTAGCTGAAAAGTGAGATGAAGTCTTGATGACACCATCGCTTTTCTATGAGTGCTGTATGCATTATTTGCAAAATTCTTTTGCAAAATGTGAGCTTGGCCAACTAAATGCGTGGGTTGTTAGGAAAATTCTGTAAGATCATGATATCTTCAACAAGAGCAATTTTTTATTCTGACATGTAATTCAATGGATAGGCAGAATCTGAAGTCCTGATCATACATGAACACATGTATGTGTGAAGTGACACCATAATGATGTCATCATTTGAACTGTTACTAATTTTTGAGCATTTACTGATTTTTCCAATTGCTTATTTACACATTATTTGAAGTCAAATCCACTTGAAACCCTAACCCCCAGCCAGAGTTGGCTGGTTGTGCATGTCTCTTTTTTGAAAGTGAGCATTTTGACCAAAATCAATACCAAGTGGAAGTGGTTCAGGGATTGGTTAAATGCATGATTCAACTTTGAAAAAACAAAAATTCCAAAAACGTATGCCAGAGGTTTTATGTACATGTGCGTTACAAGCATTTTGATTTTTAAAATTGAATTAATAGAAATATTTTGGCACTTAGACCTGAAAATAATTACACAGCAGCACATAAAGCTACAAAACCCTCAAAATTTATATTCCATCACAATTAGGCATGGTGGCTTGGAACGATCACACATGATACGGAACTGATTTTTCATTCAGTTGCACACAGCTTGTCAGATATTTGGAAAGTACGTCTGTAACATCCTGACGTTTCTTACGGGTCAGTAGCATCCTGAAGTTTCTTACAGATGTGGCTTGCGATGGCCAGGGCCCCGCCTTTTGCAAACCGCACAAAGTTATCCCCCACAAGTGGCCCCATGGCGTACAAGCCGGTCTCTGCGGTGGACTCCATGGTGTATGGGTTCACCTCAATGGGATTGTGCTGGTAGGTGATAGGGGACCCGTCGGACTGGACACCCAAGTGGGTGCCGTCATTGGGAAGGAAGGTCAGGTCCGGCCGAGAGCCGATCAGGACCACTGCTACGGACACCCTGACGTACCCGCATGCATTGGGACCCTTGACAGCGACCCTGTGGCCGGGCTGAAACTCATGCACCGTGTGCTGTGGGAGGCTGATGTAGCTGCGATCTGCAGCCCCCTCCTCCCATCCGCGCTGCTGCATCATCAGGTGAACTCTGTGATACTCCGGGTACACCGATTCGGGCAGCTTGGAGAAAATCAGTACCTTGTCAAAGGCCGAGCGGCGGAAGGCGTGGACAACGGGCACCCCAGCGCTCTGGGCAGCCAAGACAGCATCGGCGGCATTCAGGCCCGATCCTATGATCAGGACCGGGTCCGAGTTGGAGTGCACATCCTCCTGCTGGATGGCTACCTCCAAATCCTTGACACTGTACAAGACATAAGGCAGGTCCTCCCCGGGCACGTTCAACCGGTTGGGGATGCCCACCATGCCCGTGGCCAGGATCACGTTAGGTGTCAGCACCGTGAAGGAGTCACAGGCGCTGACCTGCTTCTCGCAGCACGTGGTGTCCCTGAGAAAGTGACCCTTGACCTCAAAGAGGTTCTGACCTTCGTACTTGCGACAGCGTTGGCACTGGATCTCCGGCTCTCCACTCTCACTGTTAATCACGCGCCTGCCTTTGAGACGTTGGACCGAGGTGACAAGGGTGTAAGGTCGGAATGATTTCTCCAGGCCCATGGTCTCCACGTACTCTTTGTAGTACCGCCCAACATCTCCCAAAGTAGCACGATTGTCACTGCTGTTACAGCACTTCCCCACACGCTTCCTGAAAGTGAATAAAACAGAGTAATCTACCAAATGCTGCACAAGAACTTAGTTTACCACTTTTTGCGACATATTGCCAAATCTCAAGATTGGCAACTGGACTCTTACCGTTACATGTATTGTAAGTTCTACGGTTATTATCAAATCCGAACACCAACAAGTTTTCAGTGAAAACGTGTGTACAAGTACATGGGGTTCTTTCCATTTCTGAATAATTTGAAAGCAATCCCATGCACTACATCGAGTGAACAAAGAAACTGCCTGGAGTAAGATTTGTATCTTTATAACCCTTATGTAAGTACCACGTCAGTTTTTCTGCACAGTGCATCGTCTGCTGGACAAATTTGAAAGGAACACATTTTGTGGATTGAGAAATGAACACACAGAGAACACCAAGGGCAGTACAAACAGTCCTAAAGCAATGACAGTTTTTTGTTTTACATGTTTAATGTAAAAAAGTGTTCATGTTAGAAAGAAACTCAGGAACAGGAATTGAATTGCTCCCTTGCACAGTCTCAGTTTTCACCAAAACTACATGCATTTAACATTTGGCATCCGTGTATACATGTAAATACATGTACAGGTTTTGGTGCGGTACACATGTACTGGTACATGACCATATGCATATACAGAGGAGGACCCAGAACCATATGCGGGGGGCAACAACTGGTTGGGTCCCAATAAATTGGACTTTTCACTGGTTACCTTTCATGGCCTTTCTGAGGGGTGAGGTTACATTTTTGGGGCTATTTACATGTTGCCAAGGAACAAAAACAACACAAACAAAAACAGGCCAGGGAATCAGACTTCGGTACCCTCGTTTTGCATGATGGTCTGTTGGCAAATTTCATGTAGCACCCTTCCCCCTCCCCATTCAAAATGGTCTAGCAACACCTGTCACTCTGAACATTTCAAACAAAAAGAAGTACGGTGCAATAACAATGGACGCTCATTGTCAGTGTACTGTGTTTCTTTTGTTAGATGTCCGTAGTGTGTGCATGTACATGCAAACTGTCAATTAGATCTTCCCCCAGGCTTTTCTGTGAGTCAGTGTCATGCTTTCTTGCACACAATAGACACCAAGGCATCAAGTGAACGGGTGTCAGTTACAAAAGTACACAAATACATGTACACTAAAATGACGTTGTGGCAACTGTGGACAATTTCCATGAGTGGGGCCCGGTTGAGCATAAAAGTGTTCGTGCTCATTTGGCACGCACACAATGATCCCCGTTTTGTGTGACAGTATTTTTATTTTTGGGGGGGAGAGCTGTGGTAGGCTTCCTGTCATGGACGATGGATCCCCAAGATAAAAGCTTCAAGGAGTTCAAAATATTGACACAGATACCGGTACATGTACTTTGGGGCGCAATGCACGTGACCAGAGGATTTACTCAAGGGAACAAAAGTCCATGAAATAGCACACCCTATGTAACGGGAGTGCTAGTGGCTTGCGTTAGCAGACTCGTGCACAGCCCGACTGCCCAGTTCTTGTTTTCTTTTTTTCCCCCACAGCAGGCAAAGAACTTGAATTGTTGGAATTCTGCACTGTGGTGCACACATTACATTACATGCAGGGATTCCATGATCCTTCCCCGCACACTGTATCAATAGGCAGCTACGGGAATGGAGACATCATTAGGTTCCTTCCTTCCTTGAATATGCTCACAAGGCAGTTTTTTTACCACGGGCAAGAGTGTGAAGCTGTGTGCACTGTTCCAGAAGACTGTCACAGGTGCAATAAAACAAGTCAGCCCAGTATGTGGTTTTCTACTAGAAGAGAGAAATTGAATAATGCTCTACTGTTGCTTTTGTCAACTTTTTTTTATAAGCACTACTGCTTTAGAATGTGTGTGCTAATTTCACTCATGTTGACATGTTTTGTCTAGCAACAAATACAGCAATATCCTTTTTATTGAAGGGGAGGGGGGCTGCAACCAGAGTGCAAAATGGCACCACCTGTCACATCACGCTCTTAGGCTCTTAATGCAGTAAAGTTCCTAGATAGCTCTCCACAAGGGCGGATCTACCGTAGGAGGGGGAGGAACAGGGGCCATATCTCCCCCCCCCAAAAAAAAAAATTGACAGATTTCTTTTTTAAAAATCAATCATGTCAGTCAGAGTGCTTAAATGGAGATTGTTTGTATGGACATAACCATTTTGTTCCCGAAACTGTTTCCCAGCAGCTGCTTAACCATATGCTGCCGGTTCTAAATTGAAGTTGCATGACAAGTTCCCAGGGAATTTTCACGACTTTCCAAATTGAAGAATTTTGAAAATGGAAAATCTTGAAAAATCCCCCAGGTACACGTCACGCAACTTCAAATTTAAACTCTGCAGCATATGGTTAACACACAGTGTTATCAGTCTCAACAATCCCTAAATCATGCTACACCCCTGTGGACACAAGCCTGGCACTTATTGACTCTCCAAAGCCTAACAACGACCTTTGATCCAGCAGTTAAGGATGCTTACAGAATAGGTCTGATATCTTATTAATCAAGCATTAATATAAAGTAAATATTTGCGGCAACAATCCTCTTAAGCAGTGTACATGTACATCCATCAAAGCTACGGCACCTGTGCGGCTTAGGTTTTTTGAAGCTTGATTTTTTCTTAATGTACTTTTCACACAAAACTGCCATAGTGTACAAACACATGAACATCTACTGCAAAGTTTCCCTTTTCCAGTGAAAATGAAGCAATGTCGGTGGTCCAAAAAAGAGGGGGTTTTTTTGTAGCTGACAGCATTTCCACTGCTCCGAATTCAATCCACAATCCTGGCTTTGTGTATTCTCTTAACTTTCCATCTTCATGTATAGTCCAAATGCCCATTTCCTTCCTCACTGCAGAAGATGTAATCTATACACTACAGAGAAAGACAGCAGCTCCTTACTAACTTCCTTAAGTCAATACAGAAGCTTACAAAAAGAAAAGTACGTAGACGGGGCATTGCCGGAAATGTTTAATATAACTTTGCACAATCTGATTGATCACGAATGGAAAATGGCAGTCCACAAATCAACTTGTGCCTGACAAACAGGTATTATGACGCCATCTGCTGCACAGTGAGCAGTGTGCAAAAAGCGGTCTGAACGCCCTTCTGCCGCACCCACGTGACAAAGTACTCAATAAAATTTTACAAATGGTCACGTCTGTGTTTACAGTTCCTTCTGCATGTGCTGTCAGATGTACATGTACATGTTGCTGTCAGATGTACATGTACATGTTACTGTCAGATGTACATGTACATGTTGCTGTCAGATGTACATGTACATGTTGCTGTCAGATGTACACGTACATGTAAACGTGTACAGGTACACTGCACACAACAAATGCACGTAAGTCGGGTCTTGCTACACCACTGAGGATAGGATATTGTGTTTCCCCCGTGACCATAATATAACACTCTCCCACAGACTGACCACAGGCACTGACGAATGAGGACAACAGACTGACCACCGAGGACCTAAGGAAACCCCCTTTGTTCCCTTTGTGTTCTGTCCTCAGTGGTAAAGCCACACACATTATGCAGATCGTTCAGGTACATGTTTTTAAACATGTTCACTATAAGCCAAAAATGCTGTCTGGAAAAGAGCCTTTTTAAATTTTTTGTCAGACTAATGGCGACTGTTGAAGAAACACTCATGTTTAGGCATTCAATATACATAGTTGCAATAAAGTCATGCATGATCTGGTAGATGATGGCTGCTAGTAGTGAATGTGCAGCTGTTGAACAGTTTTCGGACCCCAAACGCAGACGGTGTGTGCATTTGAGACCTGGCTCCATTTACCTGTACTCTGCCACCCAGTCGGAGAAGTTGACACCTGGAAGTTCCATCCATCTGCCTTGGCTCAGGGTACGCACCGAGTCGTCCATGTCCTGCAATGAAGCCAGGGCCAGATGGTGCTTTTTAAGACTAGCAAAAACTTGCCTGTCACAACTGTGCTAAGCGTCTAACACTAGTTGAAGTCTTACAGTGTCTTCAGAACACTGGCACTTGATTTGGTGTATGTTAAGGTATCCACTCACCCACAGAGAGTTCTGAGATGGTCACTTAAAACTGTGGGCTTTAGCCAGTACCCCCAAGGACTACAGGCCAGGACATAATTATGTGTAGCCCTACACCTTAGGGGTAAACACAGTACTGCCTTCCACCTCATAAAATACATAGACCTCTAATGTAGGGCAGTCATCTTGCTTTTCTACAATGTAACTAATTTGAGGAGGGAAGGAAAAATAGTATGTTCCCTTTATAAGCATATGCAGTCTTAATACTATTGTCAATGGGTCTACGGGGAACAAGACAAACATGGCAGCATCATCATAAAGGTCTACTACTGCACATTGAAAGCCAACCCCTGTATCTCAGAAGTACATGAACACTGTGAACAAAAAATGTACAGTCCAACATTCAATAAGATCTTGCCCTGCACTTCGTCATCTGGTCTCCCCCTTTCCCCTTTGCAGAAAGAAGTTGCCAACTGCCCCCTCCCCCCACAGAGTCAGCCTACAGGTACCTACCCTCCATGAGCCTCCAGGAGGCCCTCTGCCCAGCACCCTGTGGGCCACCTCTTTGGCTGGATGGTACCTCCATTCCAGGCGGGATTTCTCATCATCAACCAAATCGGCATTGGGCTGGTACAGATTGTCAAACAGAACCGCCACCGGATTGTGAGATCTGCCTTCCAGACCGCTGCTCAAGAATTCCAGATCCTAACAAATGCGCACACAGGAAAGTGACAAGATTTATATGGGGTTCAGTCTTGTTTGATTCATACAGTGAGTTAAAAATAACACATTCCTGGCATAACTACCATAATGCTATCTACAGAGGTTCTATTCAAAATCATGTACAATTTCAGAACATTTATGAAAGCAAAGGTGCACGTCAGAATAATTTATGATGTCCCACATCATTTCTCCCCAAATTTCAGCACGAACTAAAGAAAAGAGTGCAAGAACGGACCCCCAACCGTCATCCTTTCACGAACTACCTTGAGCTATCAATACCAGTTTCACATTTTCATCAAGTACAAACCCCGTCCAGAATATGGCAACTTGGGGTGCCCATCCACTTTTAAGGTGACATATCAGAACCGTTTTGATGCCTCATGGGCTGTTTGACCTTTGAAATCAGCTCAGATAAAGCGCCTTCTTTGATACTCAAGAGCCCCTCCATGGATGAGCAACACTCCAGGATTTTTCTCTTAGTACGGGTACCATTACCAAGGTTTGTAAAAAAACCTACCCTAATAAACATTCTAGAGGAAACATCGTTCGACACATGTACTGGGGTTGGTGATGAAAATCAAATGCCCCGAGTTTTACATATAACTTACATGTATGATGTAATTTTGAGCAGGGATACAATGTACATGTACCTGGGTTATTCCATGAAGTTGGATAACAAAGTGTGACTGAGGAGCTCAGCTGAAATTTCAAATTCACTCATGTGTCATTTTCCCCCCCAAGTTTTGACACATTATTAACTGTGTTTCTCAAGACTAGTAATACATGAACTTCTGCAATAACTTAGGCAGACAAGAAGATACTCAGGTACTGTATTATGAATCACGTAGCAGGTTGTGGATGCAATTAACACAGAAACCACACTGAGTTTCAGTGCACCGTGGAGATTTCTCTGAGTAGCAATATGTTATGAAGATTTGTTATATTCTAAATATTGGCAAGTATCCCAACAAAAATAAAACGATAAAGAAGGGAATTATACCACAAGAACGAATGTCAGGGTGGGTACCGGTACATGCCTTCATTTTGGGAGAATTTTCCAGACAGGGTACCGTGTGGTCGGGCTGAGCATTTCCCTGTATTCGGTTGGCATGGTCCCTGATGGTACGGTTCAAACGAAGTGTAATCTTTGTGGCCATATACGGCCGCATGGATGGCAATATTTGTGTTGATCTTGACCATATTTTCCCTGATTACATTCAATATACTGGTACACTGAAAAATAGTATGTCAGATTTCACAGAAAATGGTGCCAAAAAATTGGCACCTTTATTTACAATTTCCCAGCTGAAATGTTGACAAGTGGAATGTTTCTGTCCCCGCACAGGATGTAACCAGAAACCACTTTTTTCACTGCAAAAAAATGTTTCCACAAAGACAAACAAAACGGTTCAACAATATACATCTCTGTGTTCTTTTTATGAATGATGTAAATTTAACTGGCTTATTATTTGAGTAGCCGTGTGATTTACTCCAAAGTCTTCAGACCGTAGGCAAATAACCAGATGTTCCCCAACTTCCATCAAATAACTCATCTCCAAAACTAATGGCATAATGAATACATTGCATGGGCTGAGTTCTCAGACAACGAAAGACAGCATACTTGATTATGGGAAACATCACACATTTTCCATCAACATTCTCAAATGTCATCAAAATTCCTTCATATATGATTACACAATGAGCAGGTTGTACTCGTTACATGTTTCTGATGCAGCCACATTTATAGATTTACAGTGGCTGAAAGATCAAAACCTGGCAGATATGCTGGTATAAAATACTACGGGATGAAGAGCGGCATATCTACCGTACCTAATCATTTTCTGTCAATTTTGCACCATTTACTTAATGGCTAACTTTCTTTAAAAGGTCTTTTTGACGGGCTTTAAATGACATCTGCACAAAAAACCCACTGAATTGTCTTTGTAGTAGAGAGAATTTTCAAGTCATCTGGTACAAACGTTTGTCTAAAAACTCTAAATAAGTCCAACTTTCTTTTATATTCACTGTTAGCCAACCAATTTCCCACAAAATGTACACAATCTGCCAAATTATCCCTAAATCACCATTTTTGCGAAGTTGAAGGTACAAATTTGTGTTTTAACCCCTTTGCGCTGGGAGGTGGCTAGACATGCCGTAAAAATTTAGATCCTCAGCCCACTTTTCGAACACGGTGAAAGAAAGCAGACCATGGCTCTTGTATATATGGTAATTGGTCTTTGTGTGTAGCCCAGAAATGAAAAGACTGAGTTTGCATCATAATCACCAGCTTCACAATAGTCCCCACTCTGAAAAGAGGCAGCGGGAATGTGGAAGCGTGAGTATAGCCGCATGCCACTGAACAATCAGCCTTTTCACCGTGTAAATCAAAGCGTGAGAGCACACCTGAGAGCAGGTGACCTTCGTGGCCAAGTGAGGCTGGAATTCTGTGAGTCCACTTTCCGGAATAAATTCCCGTTGTCAAGGGGGTTAAGTGACCAAAGTCATTCTTAAAAGTTTTGAAAAATGACAGGTGGAGATGCATTTGGATTCATCTTCTGAAGAATATGCCATATGCCTTTCAGAATGGCATTTGTATATTCTCAAAATATACAAAAAAAAAACCCCTGCCAAACAGGTATTCAATAATATCTATAAACTGGGTTGTCGAAATAAAACATAAAACTGAACAAAAACAACCTACAGGTGCCACTGTTATTACTTCCAGGCATGGTTACATTTTCTCTATCTATCATACATGCAATCTGAAAATATATACCTAAATGTACATATGGTGCATGTGCTACATGTACATGTAATTCTCGGGTCCCTAATTTCCCCAGATCATTTTAGAACTCAAAAAGCTCACCTGTTGCAGAATAGACTGTTCCTCATTCTCCAGTAATCTGGCATGAAGGTAGGGGTCAGGGTGGGGCTCGCCGGTGTAGTAAGGCCAGTTACCAGACAAGAGATAGGACAGGCTTATTCCTGACGGACCGTTACCTGGAAAAAAGTGGAGGTGGCAAAAACAAGTAATGACTTTTATTCCGTGAAAAGGGGAAAAGGGTGTGCCAAGTTGCACGAGGGACTAATGGACTGGCATGGGTTGCCTGGGGAATGACCCAGGTTGGGAAATGTTGCACCACTTGGGAAAAAACTGTCTGGGAAACTGGGAGAATTGTGAGAAGGAAACGAAAGTTTTGAAAGCATGCAGACACACGCCATGCTGCATGAACCCCAAAAGGGGAAACCTTGCTTTAAAACAATATCTGGAACAAGTTTGCTTTATACATGTACACGGTAAAAATTGACTAAATAGGCAAAGACACTGCAATTGTGACACCTGGGTGTTACAAGAAGGGGCATGGAGGTGTGGTCCCCCAGGAAAAAAATCTTAGAAAAAGGTAAAATTTAGGGGGGAAAAGACAAAAAATGAAAAAGGAAGTTTTAAAATGAGATAAAAAGGGGATGAAAATCAGCACGTGGCTCGAAGAACTTCACCCCAACATCAACCCCTTCCAGCCATTACTGATCATCTTTTACACATGTAGCTGATGAGCGCTGTGCCCTTCCCTCAAAAAAAACAATGGTTTTGCCCACCCCTGGAAAAGAATCCAGGCAATGCCTATATGTAGCAATAAATTATTACAACCTTATGCATGATGAAAAATGCTCTTAAAAGTTTAGGACACCGTTTTTGAATATTCTGTGGGTTGAGCTCTTTGAATGTGTCAATTTGCTGTGCAAATGTACATGTACATGTGCAAATGTATACACATACAGGAAATATTTGTATTTTGCATTCTGTTTCAAGTGCGGTGGCAATTACGCAGCGTAAATTGCCATTTAAAGGGACACGTTCTTTTTTATTTTCACTCTAAGTTTCATTTTATTAACTCTGTTTTCTTTGTTTTTGTTTTGACCAATTACCTGTCTGTATTTTAACCCAAACCCTGGCCAAATTTTTTGTTTGCCCTGCATTTTATTTAAACCTCCATTGTAACAAATTTCAGTGTCACAAGTTTTACAATACAGTGTACATGTAAAGCACCTGTAGGCTTGTTTACTTTTTTTGTGACGACTTCAAGAAAGGCAATTCACGTGCAACTCTACAGAATGGGTCCATGGAGTAATTGTTTAAAACTGACCCACACTGCGTCAACACCTCTGACGTAATACTCAACATTCATGCATTTTCCAATCTCAACCATTTCTTACGGTGACCAAATTTGATGTGTGAGAATGTGATTCCAAGGTAAATACACTGTACCTCCAGCACGAGAGAGAGAGCGAGTGAACCATGGTTCTGCAAATGAGTCACTCACTAAACGTGCTTGTTGGTGGTGTAAAAAAAAAATCCCAAGACTCCCTACAGTTTTATCAAAAGCACATGACAGACTCAATCCAGTGTAATATTGATACATGTACATGCACAGTACCTCCACTACTTGCATACATGTGCATTGTAAATTCATTTGGATTTGTGAGATAATGAACAGTGAGTGAGCACAACAGTGACCCACTGATGATGACTGCAAGTGTGGGTCTACCTGTACATGGGTGTGACTCTGCGCGCATGAAATGTGCATTGTGACAAATGGGACAACAGCTGTGTGTCCCTGAGTTACATGTACATGTCATTTTGTAACACACTAACATGCTGATGTACTGGTACCCGTAGGAGTCAATACCGTATAATGGATTGAATTCATCTCACGGCTCAAAGCAGTCGTACAAATTTTCTGTACCCTTGCAAACTGCCCACAACATTGGCCTCGAGGGAGGGTTTGAGGAGGACAAAGGGGGGGAATGTTGCCCGCTCCTCGCTCCAACCACCCCTCCCAAAATTGAGAAATCAAAAAAGAGATGGAAGGGAATGAAGGTCACCAATTCGCTTACGAGAAATGCAAAAACCGGCCCCTTTCCACTGTTTATTGTTTATTAGCCCATTACCAGATAAGTGGTTTGCCATCTCCCCCCCTCCCCCCAAAAAATTCTCTCTCTCTCCCCCTTCCCCGGAGAGAATATTTTGCCACTTCCTGGGAAAAGTCCCCGTAATGCCTGTGGACAAAAATGGCCACAGGGACTTTCGAAGGCAGCTCAATTCTGTGAATTGAATGGGCTTGGATGCCAATTCAAATAAAAAGACAAAAACAGCCACACTTTTGTAGTTTCTCCAGACTTAACTCACTCCTTTGAACTGAGAGCAAAAAAACAAAAATTGCAAGGAAGCTGGTTAAGTTTTAAGAACAGAACGACAAACCAAGTGACAACTGAAAAAACCTCAAACCCACTGACATGTATGCAGTAGCCCAGGCAGATGCAGAAGAATGACCTCCCCTACTAAATCCCCTGATTGCCTTGGGAAAGCCAACTACTGCAACTTACCAACTATAATGGCTGGTGAATAGCAATGGTCCAGGGCACAGTAATTTGCATTCAAATCTTCATTGGAGGATGAACAGGCAAGTTGGGCCATTCCTTCATCCAGGTCCTACAAATGCTGCTATCCTTGTCTGCACGGCAATGAAATGTCAAATTCTGGGCTAGGCAGGGTACATGTAGGTGTGTAACCATCAAATAAGTAGACTGAGAAGATCGGAGATAATCTTTGCTTCAGATCAAGTCAAGTCAAGTGGTCACCCTTCCATCAACAGCCCTTGCAACTCTGACCATTCAAATGCACCCGATAAGCTCGCAAATAGTAGTCCTTTGACATGTGCCCTTCCCTTCACGTGCAGAGGCTTGAGCAGGATCTTCAGTGGTGATCAATCAGGCTTGGTCTGTCAACAGAAAGATTACAATCCATGTATTGTATGTTATATAATAAAGTCAATACAATACAATGACCGCCCCAGAGCCCCTGAGTCAGCACCTTGTTGCACTGTGCGGTCAGAAAGATGTGGACGCCAACATCTACATTGTCTAGAAACAAAATGTGGGTCATACATTCCCATGCATGTTTTATACCCACTCGTCTGAAAAGTTTCAGCACATTTAGTGCCGTACGTCGGCCAAGGTACAAGCTACAAGCACCACAAATGTATAGTTGGGGATAAATGCTTTCAACAGTTGAATAGAAATCAGCTATACATGTGCATGTATTCTAAGGGGAAATATTTTTAATCGGCCTACATGCAATAACACCTGTCCAATTAATCATCCTTCCTAAAAATTAAACGACCCCGTACTGGTACCGTACCTCTTCCTTAGTATTCATGTGCATGTACAGGTGCTAGTGGCTACCGATACATGTACATGTGGCTCACAGTCTTGCACATAACACATCATGTTATGTACTGGTACAATGCATGCGTGGACATCATACACACATGTTTCTGTATGAGAACTCCTGGTTCCATTCGGGCGTTTCTCTGGAATTTGATGTCCAGAACCACAACATTTCAAAGTTGCAAGTTTAGTTGACCCAAACCAACGATGAGCCAGTTGATATGTTCCTAAAAGGAGCAAATGAACGTCTTGCAATCATGCCACACTACCTACATTATTAGAGCAAAGTCTACATGTACCGGTACATGCATCTACTGGTAGGTACATGTACATATGTACGGTATGTATTGTGCAACTGTTGAGATTTTCAAGAAGTTGTACATGTACATTAGCTCAATGCAAGCACTACATGTAAGTCTTTGTGACACGTTCATGAACGCTGTACATGAAAGGATAGCAATCTTGTTCAAATTTCATCCAACATCCCGAAATGAATGTTTTTAACAGGATGCTCATTACTATGATTACTGAACCCTGCTGCTTCACCATTAGAACTGCCAAACCAGGTACCGTACTGTACAATGCATATATACAAAATGAACATGTACATGTACAGTGCACTGTGCTTAAAGGAACCAGGAAAAAGAAATATTTTTATAAATTTTACTACAAACTCCCGACATTGCATCTTTGGGTTTCATTTAACCTCATTTTAAATGTCTGTTTTGCAATTTTAACCCCGTATTTTTCATGCTTTTTTGGTTTTTATGCTAATGCATATTTTCATATTCATGAGCAGAACTATGATGTCATCCAAGGCACTGAATCTCAATGTTGCACTGATTTGTGCACAGAAAATTTCTCGATTTTTATGGCAGATTTCGTTTTCTTTGGCAATTTATTGCTGTGTTGGGATACTGCAATAATCCAGCAAAAATCCTTTTTAGAACACAGAAATGCTCCCAGAGAGCAAATTGGGGGTTAACAATTTGAACAGGAAAACGTGCAACCTGAACCATGTCTTCCTGGATTTACATCAAAGCAAAAGCGCCCTCACTTGTCCAGAAATACTTTGTCAATTTTTAATGTTTGAAAAAGTGCACTGTTCAGTTCACGTAACTCAAAAAAGATGTCAAACAGTCTCCATACATGGAAGAAGAGTACAGAGATACACAAAAAGTGATTATAAGAAAAAAAATCATTTCCTGGATCCTTTAAGGTACAGTACTGTCTACTGAGTCTCTCCTGTTGGTCTCAATCACAGCAAAACCAGTCCAACCATACATGTACATGTATTTGATCATCTGATTTGGCTGGGGGAGTTCTGTTTATCCATCTTCTTAGCAGACCCTCCTTGAGGCAGTCCTGGGACATGTACATGTCAATAATCTGTGATTACCTTTGGCTTGGGATTCTTACTGTCGGTCGGTCGTCATGGTACATCATATTTGTGCATTTAAAAATGTACTGGTAGTCGTAGCATTAATGGTACATGTACAATCAGGGGATTTAATTTGTACGCCTACACATGTACATGTACAAACATGTATATGTACTACCTGTATGAGTGTAAATAAATTCATGATGGCAATTTTGTAACTGCTCACTTGATGAAAATGGTCTTCAAATATAAGTATCTGCTTTGTACTGGTAACTACCGTATGCTAGGTACATCTGTACATGAACACAGCCATGTGTGCATGTGTCTCTGCCAGTTGCACCATTACACTGAGAGGAAAATAAAAACCTTACAGAGGTTATAGAGCTATAAAGCACAACCTCATCTGTACGGCACAATAACATCTAGAAGTTTACAGACATGCTATTTCACAGGCATGTAACTTGGACTATGAAAAAAAGAGGATATTCTAATCTCGACTAGACTTTGTTGAGTGTTTTTCAATTTTCAATGGCACGAGTGTGAAGTGAAAAACGAGGAAATAAGCTATCCGTGGAAAAGCTGCATGCCTCTATGTACCTTCAGAAGGCATTCAAGTGAAAAAAAAAAGAAGGAAATCACAATAAATGCCCACTCTTACTGAAAAAAAATTTTTGCAGGTCATAAACTGCGACATTTGAACCTGGACCACATTTTGTTGCAGGACTGTTCAACTTCATGGAAAACTACATTTTCTCAGCTAGAAAGCAAGCACGAAAAATGACCACAGAACTGCATAAATCAGTGCCACCAATGTACATATATGCAGATCAGGGATAGAAATAGCCGGCTGGCCACACGGGCCAATTTATCCCCAGCATAAATTGCATGAAGTTTCAGTCAGCATTATTGCCTGCAGGTCTGCTGCAAGTACATGTGTGAGCCAGCCATACTCAAACAGTAAATCTCATGTACATGTACATGTGTGAGCCAGCCATACTCAAAGAGTAAATCTCATTTTTGAGTAGCCATAAACACAAGAATGGCACCCTGAAATCGATCTTGAAAAAAAGAAGATGCACATATTATCCAGGGGGCATTTGCAGCTTCGTGCATGTACTCCCAGAAAAACGCTGTTCACGAGTTCAATATTTACATGTACATGCAGGATGGTTTCCGACGACGTATGCCTGATGGCATTACTCCTAAACACGTGCCTTGTCATTACTGCGACCAGTTCAACTGTTCTACTGTTCATCCAACGTTTGCCTAATGACTGGTTCCCACTAAACTGCATTTGTCGTTGCACTAGACCATTTTCAGCGGCAAGCACCAGCGTACCACACCGATGCCACATGCATTTCAAAAGTGAAGAGAAACCTGCTTGTGTTTCTTTCATTGGGGGTTGAAACACGGTAACAGGAACCTGACTACATGTAAGTTTTCAGTGTGCAGGAATTTTCCAGTTTAGTTGAACCTTCAAATATCTCATAGGGTCTCTTTTAACGTAGTGAATGAGTGGAGGGCCCAAGGGTTATTTTTAATGCTGGGTACAAATTTCAAATACACATGTATACCTGTATGTAGAAGGTCCGGGGGGGGCTTTTCGTCAGGACCCAGTTGTTAATAGCACCAAGGAACTGGGTCATTTCAAACCCTGAGTACTTGTAAATATTTGCCAAGCTTTTCTAACTGCAGGTAGGCCAAATTTAGTTTCATCTGTGACGCACAATAATTTTCTCCAGTCTTTGAAAGTCTTAGCTGCTCCATAAGCCCAAACTTTTTCTAATGCAGATCGTTCTATAAATTTGGGGTCCGACGTGCGACATACTTTTCAGTCCCTGTTATGCTGTTAGATGCTACTTGTGTAAAATTAACTAGGGATACCACTGAAATTGATTTCAAACTATTTTATTTGCTTGGCTTCCCACTTTTGGATATTAATGTGTTCTAAACTTAAGCATTCATATGTCAGATGTAACTGGGACAGTAAAAAAAACTGAAACTCAAATTTAAAGAATGGCCCAGGTGCAGAACTGTATCGGTAGCTCAAGCCCTGCATGGGATAAGAAAAGCCAAAGTCTTCAAGAGTGTATTTGTCCCACATTTTCCTACCTTTTCATCTGTAACAGCACTGCGTAGACTTGCGGGGAAAAGTGTACTGCAGATGAGTAATGGTGTTGTTTCCTGCCCCGGATGAGTAGCGCACCGAAAGACAGAATTTTCAGGCCAACAACTTTTTTATACCATACGCGTACATGTATGCATTATCCCTGTCCATCCTGAGGGGTAAATTCTACTTTTAGCTTATGCAAATCCCGGTGCACTGTCAGACCACAATAAACTGTGATTGGACGTCCCGATCCAGGGAGTGTTCATTTGGTGACAAAGGGGGGTATCATTCTGATCAGAGGGGGCAGTTCTGGTAACAATCATCCATGTACCAGTACATGTAAGACAGTTAAATTCTCTTCCACCATGCCCACACTCTAGGGACCTTCAACATGTTCAATAACACAAAGCCTACCGACTATCACAACTCAAGGGTGTACAGTACAGCCCTAGTACATGTACTGAAAAACTGAATACACCCTGGATATATTCCGCATGAGCAACTGTGAAAACTTCATGGCTCACTGGCAATGTACATGTACCCTGGAAACAGGGAACAAAAGGGCATGAGTTGGCATTTTTGTGTGTGCGTTCCTGTCATCCACACTTTAATTTGGTGAGAAGACTTCACTTTCAGATTCACACTCACATTTGTGAAAAGTGACAGTCACCACAAAATGAGCTGAAAGTTGGCATTTTTCAAAAAATGAGATACATGTAGGGGTATTTTTTAAATCAGCAGAAAGAGAGCTTAGGGTAAAGTATGAGGTGACAACATGGCATCATTTTGGCAGCTTTGCGTCTTTACGGTATTTCTGACATTGTTTCAACATTTCTGACTGGGCACGATAAAGCTATCATCCAAACTGCTGAAAACTGCTGGAGCACTCAGCATATGACATGAAATTTCTTCTGTCAATGTACAGCGGACAACCCTAACCCACCTCAATCCTCCAAAATCCTCTAAAATCCTCCGGGTGGTTTTGGAGGATTTCGGAGGATTCAGGATGAATGATGATTTGAAAGCTGTAGGATTAAGGTTGAATGGTGAATGAAGTACTAAAAATCAGTCACATAATGGTACATATGGTCACACATTATACTGTTTACAATATACATGTACATGTACCCAAGGACAGTGTGTTCCATTGCTCACTACTGCTGGTCATAAATTACAAAATCCTGAGTTCTGCAGTCTGAGGATGTGTACAAAGGCCCCAGTACATGTTAGGGTATTAATGTGTCCCTAAAAAGTGCTCTTTCAGTGTGACGAATAAAGCAAAATAGAAGGGCTACACTGGGGAGGGAAGGAAGACCCGCAAATGTTTACACAGCATGACAGGGAATAAACACGAAACATACTGCAGTTTTAGGCACCTCTGCTCACAGCCAAAGTGTACTGGTCAAAGCAAACACTGCACAAAGGGCAGGAATTGTATCATACACATGTACTTTGGAAAGTAAACAGAAAATTGGCAGTGGGCCAAAAAAACCAAGTTATTATTACTTTTTTAATAAAATGAATACAACACTGTATGTACAACATGTAATCTTCAAGCAAACTTCAATTCTCAATTCCGATTGGCCGATCCATGGCAACGGTATGATATACATGTAATTTGCACGGTTCATATCAACTCCCGTGTTATGCACTATTCTAATCTCAACGCATTGCACTTCATTTAAGCTAAAAGCACAATGCATCGCTGCAAATTTACTGTAAATTCAAAGGTGGTGCATTTGCTCCCATTGGCCCCTATAACATCATTACTGAACGTCGTTGGGCCCCTATAACATCTTTACTGCATGTCAAGTTAGCTTGAAGATAAATTTGTTATCACGCTTTCGCTCGTGGTACACGAAACGAAGTACTGATAGTGCGTCTGTGTACCGTATACCATTAGGCCGAAGGCACTGATGCACTGCACTCATGTGATAACTAATATAGTTTCATGTATGTACCGGTACAGTGTATGTACCGGTACATGTATTGAAGGGCCAACAAGTCACTAGCCACACAGTTAAAAAAACTGTCCACAGTTAAACTCCTACACGCACAGGTACCGGTACGTACATGTATATGTGTTGGCACAAAGACATATCAGCACTGGGCCGTTGGTTATTTGTATGGCATCCAAAGTTGACACCGAACATCGCAATCTCTATTTCTATGCACGGAAAGTTGACATTTAATCGTGAATATACAGATCCCGATATTCTTTATCATAGAGATACAGCGTACATGTACACGTATTAAACAGAGATACGTGTAATATACGAAACAGAGGTATCGTACACGCATACATGTACATTTATGGTGTTAACAATACATATCTCTATATGAATCTATATTAGTAAGAGAGATATCTCAATTACCGTTTCTGCTTCTGGAGGTTGGGCACTGAATTTACTGAACTTTGCTTTGAACGTGACATTCAAATATGCTGGATAACATTCTGTCATCATATGCTGCGTAGAAAATAAAGCAAGTCTGGCCGGAGCCAATTTGGCTCATCAGGCTGGTGTTTATCTCCGGTTTCCTTGGCATGAAACGACTGAGAATACATGTACAGTGTATTTCTATTCCCCCTCGATGGGATGCCAGTCCATCGCAGGTTGTTTCCACAGCTAATGCTGGTACCCATTTATACTCCTGGGTGGAGAGAGGCAAGCAGGGGTGAAGAGGCTTGCCAAGGGCCACAACATACTTCTAGCAGCTGGATTCGAACCTCAAACCCTATGACTGGAAGCCACAAATCTTAACCACTTGGCCACATGCCCCCCTCATCATACGCTGCGTAAACTTGGTCCGCAATTGCAAGTCCCCACTCACACTAGTACTTCCAATACTACATGTAAATGTTGATTTCTGCATCAATTTTCAATACATACATGTAAATTAATCCCAATGACCTTTGAACATCCAAAATAGGAAATAAATATGTTCGATGTCTCTATTAATAAAAGAGATATATCTCTTTAAGACATATCTGTCAAAAATACAAATAGAGATACATGTATCTCTATGAGAAATAGAAAACTTACCTTTAAGCAAACTTGAATTCTCAATTCTGATTGGTCAATCCATGGCAACAAACAGTGTGACATTGTCTTAATAATATACTGCATGGTCCATACACGTAACACTGCACATAATGCACGGTCCTAACTCCGTGTTATGTGCTACGGTATATTACACTAAAAGCAACATGCATACATGTACATGTACATTAGCTGCAAAATTGGAAAGAGTTCCACACACCAACACTGCTTGATGCCCTGTGCAAAAACGTATGGGACTGGCATGAAAAATTCAGCGTTTCCTAAGTACATTGTATGTAGGATGTAAATGCTTCAATTTTTCCCTTGCTAAATTGGACTTTTTATGGCATGATGTTATCACTTCCCGAGGGCTACTTAACCACTGCAAAGGAAAATAAGTGACCCATACATGTATGTCAGTTGGAGTGCACATCACAGCTCAGAGACTGTCCCTAAACTTCGAAAAGTCTCTTTATTCGGTGGGGCAAAATCAGTCTCTCGAGAGGAAATGTCAGCAAAAATAGGTCCTTTTTTTTTAAGTGGGCTTAAGGATCTTGCCATTGCATTGCCCTGGGAATCCTGTTAATGCCATGATTGGATTCAGCAAAAGAAAAACAAGAAAGGGTGTCATTTAAAAATAAATTTCTACTGTTTACATGTACTTCTAGGAGTCTGCAATCAGAGATACTCCGTGAAGGGTGTGAAAAAGAGCACATCAAAACAGTTGTTCTGAATATCAATCCTTTACACACAGGTGGTACTGGTACAAAGTTCATTAAAAACAACGTTTACATTTTGGGTGCTCATTATCTTTAGCACCATACTAAGAAAACAAATTCTACCCTTTCAAAACAAATCACAAGTACATGTATAGCCCTACATGTAGATAAGTTGACAGTGGTGTCCTCTTCCATAATTATATCAGAAAGAAAAGAGGTCAGGGCTTTTGAGGGAAATTAAGGAGTAAAATAGGCGATAGAGATAAAGACCACCCATATAAGACCAGAAAATATGGGGGGAAACTTAATAATAGCCTACATGTAGGACATGGAGTTTTTGGATCCAAACCTACATGTACTTGGAGGAAAGGTCTGTCGCCAAATAAAGGGACTTCTCTGAATTTCAGGACACCCTCTGAGTTCTGATGTGCATCTCTACTCAGTGTATTTGGATATTTGCTCATACTGCAAAATTTACTGCAAATTCAAAAGGTGGCACACTTGCGTCTCATGCTGATCATCACGTGTCACATGCAGAAATATACACACATACTCATAACGTTACCTTCCTGGCTCCCTTTCAATTTACCGACTGAATTCCCACAAACACTGATAGTTATACCTTCCTCTTTATGCAGTGGCTAGGCCTACTTGCTATAAAAATTTGTGGTGCATGTACATGTACTCCAGGCTGGTTGATGTCTTTTAGTTTTGCTTTTAGTTTTGCTCTTAAACTTAAACATTCCAACATTTCCAAAGAATCAATTTTAAAGAGACATTGCGGTCTTTAATTTTAAGGGCCTATGGGGAGTAGGCCTTGGCCAAGGGGAATTTCTCAGACATGTCAGACGTTTTCAGATTTGCTCAACAAAGTTACATGTAGTGGTACCGGTAGGGTTAGGACACTAAACTAGAAGGTACCGTACATGTACCCTGTGTAGCATACAAGGGTGCCCTTTACTCATTTCTAGAAGCAAGGTAAGCCTAACGTTAGCCTTGTTAGCATGGCTAGGGAATTTATTCTGGCAGTCGGGATGACGCCACTGAGTCTTGATTCTTCTCTCTGATTGGACAATCAGTGGCTATTCCATATTTCATTCAGGAGGCCAGTGGATTTTAAGAGCAGCTCAAGAAAAGTTTACTGGTGTATAAATCACCTTCATAGCCTGTAATGCAGTGGAGTTATGAATGTTTGAAATACACTGGTAAGGGTATACCGGTATGTGTCTGTCGCTTAAATTTCATTTACATTCATTCCGAATGAACCTGGCATCCTTTTATTAGTTTCTCAGCTTAAGCCTACCATCACCAACACAACGGCCTGTCATGCTAGAATAACCTTTGCGGCCAATAAATGGCCATGTTATATGGATTTCAATACTTAACCTCTGTTGAAGTATGTACATGTACATGTACACTGATGGGCAAACAATTTGGAGTGGTGTGATTGAAAATTTGTAAAATTGAAAGTGAAAACAAATACAAGTACCTCCCTAATTAGGCCTAGCTGGACATCCTTTATCTGATTGTTTTAAATTACATTTCTATCAAGGATTTCTGAAAATAAAGGAAAAAACATGGAATTTGTGGAGATGGAAATGCGGGGCATGTGTGGGTATGTACAATTCACGTGCATACGTACCAGAACACCTTCTCTCCCCTTCGTAATGGTCCTTTTTACAATTATTGTGACAATTGTCGTCAGTTTTCCCAGGAAAATTGGTGGCATTAAATGGTGTGAATTCTTAGTGAAATTAGCTGTGAAGTTTGGACAACTTTAGTATTATAAGTCGAAAGCTCAGAGCCTCTTTGATGAGAATATTGCATAAAAACAGCACAGAGGACATTTGCCAGAGGAGGAAGAGAACTCAAAGGTCAAAGGTTTTGAGGACTGATTCGCAAAATGGTGTCCTCCACTCCAGTGAAACTGCTACCAGTCACCGCCTGACTGTGAAGCTCTCTGACTCACGTTCTTTCCGATTTATTTTTTGTCCAAACTCGCACATTTTGAAAGAGAACGTTCTTGGCTGCAAGAGGATCATAAATTCAAGGTGAAATAATGGAACTTACTATTTTTACAGTGGGGTTTCGCCATTAAGTTTCTACACACTAGCACTCAAGTTAGCAGATACGACTGCATGATCTGATAATTCTGCCAAACTCACCAATTTCACACTCAAAACTCAAAGGGGCAAAAATAGTGTTGCGGTCTATGAGAAAACCTGAACTAAACTCTTAACCTTTGCATCAAATATGCCTGAGTTTCCACTAGTTTATGCGCTAGGCCTCTGCCTATGAATCCTACATTGTACCAAAAGGGTTTCAGTTATTTTTTATCATGATGCAGCAAAAAGGAGGAAAATATGCAAATCCCTTTATGAAGTGAATGGAGAGTCGCCCCTTTGTCCTGACATGAGTGCAATAAATGTAAGCATCTCCGACTGCAAAGATATTGGACATGCTGAATGAGTACTCACATGACTTTGCACCCAATTTCCGGACGCCACTGTTTTTGACTTGGACCAAATTTCACAGCACTGAAATTGTTAACAGGAGTTCAACAGCAAACCTATGAGGATAACGGTACTTGATGGGCCATTTAACTGAATGAGTTTTAAGTTCAACAAAGAGGTATGGCAACACTACATGTACATAAGGGGCGTATTCAAACCCCGTTCTTGTGTTAAGACGAACACGTGAACGGGGTTTCAAAAGGGGAGAATCAACATGCGCATTGTTCAACATGCGAACAAGATTCTCACTCCCAACTTTCTGGGGAGTGGATGGAGAACATCAAGAACAAAGATGGCGGATATAAGCTAGGGTTTCGAGTCAACTTGGACCCAAACCAACTCGGACCCATGCCAACACGGACCCACGACCAACTTGGACCCATGTCAACTCGGCCCCAATACTAACCCGGACCCACGACCAACTCGGACCCACAACCAACTCGGACCCACTACTAACTCGGACCACGACCAACTCGGACCCACCCTGTGTCAACTCGGACCCAACCCCAGGAGCATGATTAACTTGTTGAAAATTTTTATTTGTCCACTTTTACATTTTAGCATTTGGTAAATGACACTTTTGCACTGCATGCTGCCAAGCTGTAACGTCCTCTCTACACGTTATGCAGGGAGACGGTGGCACAGGCTTCCCAGAATTTCTCCGTTTTCGAATTTGAACGGGCATGGTGGTTAAAAACCATACAGGACTAGATTTGATATCAGTGATGTCTTGGAACAAGTGATGAGTAACCGATGAGCGTCGTATTTTTATGGAGGCACATTTCCTTTGATGTCTTATTTGCTGCTTGTAATCTGGAATCCTAATCAGGTATTAGCTTCCGAGGTACCGGCGTGATTGACCACAAAGACTGATTTTGTCACCTTCCATTCTTGAAACCCTATGATCGGGGAGTGGGAGCTTGGGACAACCAACGGGAGCAGCTTTTGGAGTGTGATTGACAGTACCAAATCATTGACGCCCTTTCTCCAAAGTTTTTTTGGCACTCCAGATCACCAGCAGAAGTCGAATGAACTTTCACCAAACAGCCCCCAAAGTTTTTGTTGCAATAAAAAGCCACAGATAGGCCTTTCTGATGTACATAAGAGATGATGCATACGCGTACAACAGATACTGCTGATATACATCAATGTCACGAACACTGACCTTTTACAGTGTCTAATGGTGTTATCCCCCACCTCACTTTCCAATTTTTTTGGCCTGGCAAGTCTTACACCTCCACCTTGCCCGATTCCCTCCCCCACCCCCAATACCGGCAAGATTTAGGCAGATGGAGGAATTCATCCATACAAGCCTTAACTGACTGTCCAAATAACGCAAATAGGTTGGTAATTTCGAACAACACAAATCAAATCATTTTAAAATAAAAATGTGGAATATTTCCCATTGGCTTAAACTTGGAGACGGTTTTGAAGCGTCGTATGTCTGCTTGCGAGCGCATTATTAATATTATGTGATCCCACGGTTTCTTATTTTCTACAATAATAATATTTATATAAATCCCGAATTTGGGATCGATAGTTTCTGGTTCAGAGTATTTTTTTCAGAAAAAGCCCCACAATGCGGGCCTATTTTGGATAGAAGCGGGCGGCTACATTCATACATGTATGAGCGCATAGTTTTACTACTAATAGGGGGCTATCTTCGGGAAAATGCGAATAAAAAAGCTCATAAAATTGAAACGAAAAGGGATCGATCTGTCCGTAATCTTGAATTTCCAGCGAAAAAAATGAAGGCCAACCTCTTCACGAGGTTCAAGAGTCAGCGCTGTTTCGGTCTACCGGCACATATTTTGTGTAATACAACCAAAAGACTCAGTGGGTCCGAGTTGACTCGAGGTGGGTCCGAAATGGCATGGGTCCGAGTTGGCGTGGGTCCGAGTTAGCATGGGTCCGAGTTGGAATGGGTCCGAGTTGGTTTGGGTCCGAGTTGACCTGATCCCTAGGCTAGGCATGCAGGCATACCGTTGTTACATAAAATAAAAACACTCACAATAAGGAAAATAAAATCGAGGGCAAATACTCATGGCTATCGGAGAGAACTTACCCTGACCATTTAATATGGATACTTGGGGATTTTTTTTTATGTGAGATGGCAAATGTCAAAATGGCGATTGCTATCTTGACCTTCAGCACTTCGGATCCGGAGTAGGCCCATGTAATCAACAATGACCCAAGAACACTGTTCGTGAGTCCCATGAGAATGGGGTTTCAAATACACCCGACAATTGACATGCATTAGAAAAGTCGAGGGGACAAACTAAGGTCCAATCATGTGCTCCACGGCCAGTGACCAGCATGTGACGCAGGCATGGTTCCACTTTTGTTGCTTTTGACATGAACATGATTCTGATGATATCGAATACTTTTAGTGTTACTCACCCGGCAACGCCGCGACTAGACCACATTAAAAATCCACCAAACTACCATTTACAGGTTTGCAGATGGCGGCACCTCCATCATGTCCACGCTCAAAAAACATTAAGTTTAGTGACAACCGGATATCGGTAGTCGGTACTTTCAGCCAAACCGTCTAATCGTGGCGGCAGCAGATACGCGGCATGGCATGGCATTGACCTGACATGTACGTGAATAGGGAAGGAAGGACAGTGCAGCACTCTTGCATGTAGCATGCAGCGGTACTAAAGCGTGCTTCCTAATTCCAGAGCTAGGTCTGTTGTCTGTGCGCCTACGCGTGTATTTTCAAAGGAGGCAGACCTACATTTACCTAGACCTAGCTAGCTCTATGCAGCTTATTCGGATACAGACCCTGCCGCCGCGAGAGGGCGTGCGAATGGCTGTGCTGCTGGACGTCACGTGGGGTTGTTGGTGTTGCATTAAGACTAGTACAGTAGTAGGCCTGGTTGATATTTCTTTATTACTATACTCCACCTTTTGTTCTCACCACTTTTCAAGACATGGCGAACGACCGTAGGGATTGTGGAAGTGGAAAGACGAAACTTTCCAAGAACTTAATGCAGATGAAGGTACTGCTTAGCCTGAGCTGCCGTACGAACATGACGATTGCCCGGCCCTTTACTTCAGTCATGTTAGGCCAAGGCCTACTTGACATAGTAGTATCTTCCTATCCCCCAATATTTTGACATGATTGAATTACATGAACTAGGTTAGGCCATGTTGAGTTGTAGATTTGCGTCCTAACAGTTTCAAAAACACATGAGGCATTTTTTTATTATTTTATTTCGACCTCCAAGTACAGACAATTTCCGAGTATAATACTGCCAAACGTGTTAAACCACAACCAAAAGCCTTGCTGAGGGGTGAGCTACTGACACTGTAGACTACCTTGCAATCCTTGGCTACAGACTACAGTCAGACAGTCATGACAGTTGTAGGCCCTTCAACCTCAAGGCTCAAGCAGGTCAAATGACTCCAAAAAACATGACAAATACAAGAACCAATCAAATCGTTTGATACGCCAATACATGGTGACCTTCCCACGTTGTGAGCACATTAACACTTGCACATACGAAAGTCATCTAAACCTGAGCTAAAACTCAGGGATGAAATACATAAATTTGGTGTTTTATCAAGTTTAGCCTATACTGCTAGCTTGGTGGGAGATGCGGAACTCTGATTTCTGATTCTTTTAATGATTTTTTGGGGGCGTTAGTGTCAAGACAGGTGGGCGGTGGATGCAAATCTACAACTTCTTCTCTCATGGCCATAACGTTAGGTCTCTTAATAAGCCAATTTCCCATTCCGTTGCCATGTTGATTTTAGCGCCCCCATGCGAGTAAGTGAACAGAAATAGAGGGGAACAAATTGTCTACAACAATAATGATCGTGAGCATCCATTCGCCAACCGTTACGCAATGTTGTCATGAATTTGTTCTCCTCTATTAAGTCCTCTGCGCTTACGCACATGAAATGTGAAGAAGGCTTGTTGTAAGTAGAGGGGCCTAAGCTAAACCTAACGTTAAGGTCTAGGCCTGTGCAGAGGAAGGTATCGGCAGTGATCAGCATTATAAGCCTTATGATTATCACTAATACCGCATGGGCACGGTGGGTGATTTGGCACAATGGTAGAAATGAAAAAGCGGCAATGTTTGCTCCATTTTCCTTCCAAAAATGCCTTTCTACAATCATGCAAAATCACCCATGCAGTATTGTGATATTAGGCTTACCGGTACATGTATGGCAGGGTAATACTAGCTAGCCCATACATGTACAGTGTACCTAAGTTTCCCCTTACTTAAATGGGGCCCAAGGCCCAGATGCACGTACTAGACTACATCTGCTATAGTTTATACCCTGGACCCCACACTCGTGTAGGGGTCCAAGGGAAGCATTCGCTGCTGATTCATAGAAGGTGAAAAGTTCGTTACTTTGCACGAAAGCTCTCTTACTAAGTGTACTTGTATTCAAGTTGTTAATAAAAATCATGTGACATTTACATGTCTCCTTTAAACTTTCGTAGAGATGGTAGAGTAAAATTAGAGAACAAAACCATGGCACCCCACATGTAAAAACAGTGCAGTTTATATTAATATTCTGTCAGCCCTTATGTAGCGGTATATACGTGCATGCATTTCACCATCCATATTCGTCTCTGACCAGTTTATGCAGCGCACTCAAGAGTCTAATGCACAGAAGGAGGCCGAGGAGGCAGAACAGAGGCGCCATAACGACGACACGCACTGGTTCCTTGATCTACCAGAGATAACTGCCAAGGAGTAAGCACCAGCAGCCGGTTTCACAGAAATGCGGCGTAACTTTGAACCGCGCGTTAGTCTTGCGCCACAAATTTAGGCCGTAGCTGCGCAGTTTACTCCATGAAAAGTTGCTTTGCTGTGCTAAGTTTTGATGATATAAAATTTCTTGGACGAGGACAAAAATGGCTTTTACGATGGCTGTTCGTTTCCAATATAACCCATGTGCTGCCCACTGGTCGTGTACATGCTGTTTCACCGGGTCTGTATGCATGCCATGCCCGGTGAGTCGAGGTGGAACATAACGCAGCACATGCAAATTTGCCCCAACACATCAATCTGAAATTGGTGTTCAGTGCCCCAAACTCCGTCGTGTTCACACTTTGAATGGTCGAGTTGTCTCAACGGTCGGGTTGTCCCAAGTCAAGTTGATAAATGGTTACAATGTGTGGAATTTGGAAGACATACTGTAGCAATCTTCCCAGGGAAAAAAAACTTGGCAAGGGAGTTAGATTAACCTTTTAAGGAGGAATTGTTTTGAAGCTTTTGATTAGATGACCCAATGATTGAGAGCCAAGCTTATGAGAATGTTGGTGACTCTCAGGATGAAGACTCGTGTAATGCAGCTACCTGCTCTCAGCTGTAAGTGCGCACTGTTCACACTGACCTTCTGTCTTTTGCAGGAGCAAGTTTGAGGTGGAGCCAAGCTTTGCGGTCTGCGAAAATCTTAAGTTTGGACGAATGTCATTCAAGGGAATGAACCCTTCTATTGAAGTAAGACTAAGTTGACAAATAGATTACCGGATTACCTTTATAACCAGCTATCCACTCCAGTCCGGCACACTCTCCTGAGGACGGCCAGAGCACACTGGCCGAAACGTCGAGTTTATACTCACCGGTTCTTTTAAGAACCACACCTCGTCCAAAAGAGGTTGATTCCATGGTGTACCATGGTGCATTCATTGTAACGAAATTAAACAGCAGCCTCTAAGGCACATGCAATGCATAACCGCTACTGACAAAAGTCATTTGCTGATAACTGTGACAAAAATCTCAACTGTCATACAGCAAAATTCAAAAATCAAATGTGGTCAAATGCTACCGCTGTCCCTTTTTTACTTCGCTCGTGCAGAAGCTTATGCGCAGCATGGAGGCTGAAGAGTTGGAGGCAAAGTCAGAGCAGAGAGAACGAGAAATGACAGTCTCTGATGAAGAGATGGCCAGAAGGTAATGCCGTACAAGTTATGAAGGCCGTAGCGGAATTACTCGGCTGCGGCCTAACATCACCCACAAGCCTGTGGTAGTGGCCGCAGCTAGGCTCCCATGGAGTTGTGTGTAATTCAAGCCACAGCCAAGTGATTCGGATGCAGCCTTAGGAACCCTTGAAATGTATTTCACCTGTCAAACAGCAGGTGAGGAAGTAATAATTATAGGTGATTGGTGGGGGACTCCTGAGATATCGCCAGAGCCACTTTTGAGTTAAAGCCCTAGATAAGAATAATACATAATACATAAACCCTAAGGAATCTGCTACCCACGTAGTGAACATTGTCATCAGGATCACAGAGCGAGTGCCGCATCAAAAGAACGAGCTCCTCTAGAATAAAATTAATGGAGAAACGACTTCAAGAGTGTTTTTGAAATGAGTGAATTCGGCTTAGACTTCAGTTTCACTGGTTTCAGTCAGAGCTTGAACCTGTTTTGAACGCTGCTTCATTAATAGCTGGAACCAGCGAAACAACAGTCTCAGCTAAATCCACTCGTTTCGAAAATTCCTATTAAAAGAAGCAGTCCCAAAGCAGTTGAGGTTGCTGTACGGTCTGATGCTCCCGCATCCCGCCTCCAGTTTCACGGTGAAAAAATAATGCAACCTGAAAGGAAGCCTCCAGGCATGCCAAATGTGTAATAAACACAGGCAGATGTGCTCCTCGACACTCCAGGCAGTGTTGCTTTGGCATTCATGTTAATCTTTCACTTTCACCAATGTACATGTATGTACATGTATCCCTCACCGTTGAAAACGGGCAGTTCATAATGCAGTGCGCCACCAAGAGGTTGTCATGGAGAGACGTTTTCATAATGCATTATGGGATAAAAAGTTGGCAAAGTCTCATTTGCTACCTGCGCTGTGCACGGGAAATTTCAATTTTTCTCAATAATTGTTCATCATGGTTGAAAATGTGAATTTGTTTATTGCGAATAGGTGTTAGGTAGTCAAAATGATGATTTGTGTGGTGCAGGGAATGACTAAATCAAATATTCCCAAGTTACGTACCAAAGTGTGCTCAATGGCAGCAGTATCAACCATAATTGACTCTAAACTTGAAAAGTGGCCTGTCTACGGCAAACTCTTGGTGGTGCACCGTATTATGAATTGCCTGTATTGAATATAATTGTGGCATTGGGCATCGATCGCAGGATTTTTTACTTTTTATTTTTCTTTTATTAATCCTCAGATACAGCACATTGGTTGGAACGATTGCCAATAAATTCACCAAAAAGCGCCACCGAACGAAAGCCCCCGAAGAACCGCAAGAGAAGAGGGCCAAGAGAGAGTTCCGGAAGCCACCAGACGAGTGACACCAGTGGCTAGATTCCTTTTAAAATTGTGCATTATTCTAATACTGAAAAGACTGGACCCCTATCGGGTTATGAAAACCCAGCTGGAGTGCCTACAGTCACTAGATTCCCTGCAGAAATGCCCCCCCCCCAGCAGAGGAACACCTCTGTAGCGTACAGTGAAAGGATGTGCACTCAGAACCATCATCACAGCTAAACACCTGTGATGATCTAACAAAAGCATTTGGACAGTCCGCTACTCCCCTATAAACTGCCCCACACCGAGCGCTGTTGTGTGTTGAATCGTGAATCGCAGTGCCAGAAGATGAGCAGTCTGTCAATGAAGCCTTTTGCGAGTTAAATTTGAGTAAAATCTGGTACACAGAATTATCTGATTGCACATAAACATAACAATTTGAATTCCCCAGACCAAAAAGAGTGTTGCTATACCTCGTGATTCGGGGCAAGCTTTTGCATAGCAACCACCATGTCTAGCAAGACTGATTCCTCTGTGCCTGTCTTATTCCATTGAAAACAGTGTATTGGAGCAAGGCGTCCCTTATGCAACTAAGCAAAACCTTGCCCCAAATCACAAGGTGTAACAACAGTGTCTTTAGCATGGAGAATTCAAATTTGTCATGTTCTTGTGAACTTAAAGCACTCGTGTGCCAGGTTTTATTCAAATTTATTTTGCAAAAGGCTTATTGCTTGTGCCCTTGCACTGGCCCTCATTGCAAGCTTGTGGTGCTGAGGCTCATTTTAATTAGGGAAGATTGGGAACTTGTCATATCTATTTTTCAAACCTCCTTTCTACTGTTGGAGTTTCTGACAGAGTCTGTAATGCCTGTTAGAAATATCGTGGTAGTACAAAAACAGCAAAGGTGAAAATGGGATTTTGAGAGATTCGCCCTACACAAGAAATTTGTGTGTCTACAAAGGACACAAAATGTCGCTAATGGCACAGTTCGGCAAAATTCAACTTTGCGGCAGTTGATTGAGCTATCCGCCTCAGGCAGAAGCACCCCCTCATCAGTTGAAAAGAGCCACATTTGTTGGGAATGTTCAATTTGTTGGCGGTGATGAGACCGTGATGCGTGCATGTCATTCATGAACCAGTGGACTTCAGTTCCGACCAAAGGAACCTCCATTGCTAAGAAAATAACACCCACTCTTGGTCCAGCTCGAGGCCCACTGTGAGTGCTTTGGTTAGGGCAAATTTAGTATGACTAGACATATTAATTGAAGCATACAGCCGACATTGATTTTCTTTGACAATATATTGGTTTCTATTGCAATTAATTTTATCTCTCAAGCCATTTAAATTCTCCTTGTCATTTTATTGCATTGTATTTATCTTTGAAATACTATTTATTACTATCATGCACATTAAGTGAGCTGTTTAACATTACTTTGTCAATAACAACCTGTCAATGAAATTATATTTGAATTGTTAAAAACTGTTTGGATTTGTGTACAAAGTTCACAAAGGATGAAGTGACAGACAAGGAGTAATCTTTTCAATAAACTGTGTGGGGGAAAACGTAACGTGAAAGCCGACTTCATTTTTATCTTTTCTTTCAAAGAGCGTTGATCTAGAATGATATATTTTTTTTCTCATTGTTTTCCGGTGATTTATACCAGTCCTGGAATGGTTGGATGGGTTGCCACACCTCTTGCATTCGGCTGCCGACAAATTTTGTGAAACCAAACAAAATTATACTCGATTCTCAAATTTATTTTGAAATTGCCTTGGACTGGACAGCAGAGCATTGTACATTTCCAAATGCTGAGGGAGAGCTCTGAAACCCCTACCACGAGAGAGAACACCATTATTCACCCCCTTCCGTTTCCTGAAAGCTAGATACAGCCTGTACACAAGCTGGTCAATTGAAAAACATAAACACCCTGTTTACTATCAACTTGCTTTAATATCTCTCGAGAAAATATACACAAAATGATAACTATTGCATTCTTGAAAATACTATCTGTGAATTGAGTTAAGTCGGACAACAAAAGTAGCACTATTCAGACACCTTCAAAAAACTGAAACCATCTGAATAGCGATTGCAAGTGACGTAACAAAAACCTTGAAGAGACAGTTCTGTTTGATTGTGGCACTACGCCAATCATCCCCCCCCCTTCACAAAAATTGAGATAAGCTCAGATTATTCTCCGCACCTTCAATTTATGCACCAAGAACTGGTCCATGTGGATGTGTGTTTGAAGAACTGGGGGTCCCAGACCTGAAAGAAGTGTTGTAGTTGAGTACTTTTTGAGAACCAAGTTTAATGAAAAAATTAGGTTTCTGGGACATAAGTACTCGGCCAAGTACTTTTCTTCTTAAAACTTATATTTTACAAAACTGGGAGTGTCCGAACAGTTGGTTTGTAATCTTACCACTGTGCATTTACCATCAAATTCCTATGAACTCCAGCTTTATTCCCTCTTACCCAATTCAAAATTTGGCAGAGAACTTTTGTAATCAAAAAGTACTCAACTACAACACTGACTGAAAAAATTACACACACATCTCAGCACATCCTGAACTGTAATTTCCTAGTTTTTTAGCCTCACTTTCTGATATGACTCACAAAGCGAACATTTAGTTCTGCATTGCATTAAACTATTCTGGTCACAACTGTGGTGCTGCAGGTCCAAAATTGACCCCTGTTTATTATAACAGCATATGCCTAAAAAGCCAGTTAGATAAAGCTAGTTTGGTCAATTTGATAATGCTTAGCATGTCATTTTGCTTTCAAACTGGCCAAAATGCATGAATATACATATTATTGAGTTAGCCTCTCCTTATATTTGTCAATATTTTTACACATCAACAGCAGTTTACACAAATCCGAATCCCATTCTCAACAGTATAACTCCTTTTGACAGTTTTTTTTGCGGAAAAGGACAGCAATTATTTCAAACAGGATGTTTTTTTACACTGGACGGAGTCCATTTTTTTTTATTCCATTTGTTTGCCAAGTTGATCTTTTTCAGCGCAATCACAGTGAAGGAAGCCTGGTGTACATGTATATACCTATCGAGAAAAACAGGACAGAACAGATTTGGATTATGTTAACCATGTTTGCAAAATGTTCGCAAACGAGGATGCTAGATCAAATAAGTCAAATTCCAACAGATTGAATAGGTGCAGGTACCTATCAGAATTTGTACTACAATTTGGCAGCATTCATCTATTCTGGGCTACACAGAGCCCCACCTTGTTTACTACATTACTGGCAGCTAAGAGTCGGCCATATTGAATCAGCCACGGTGGAAATAGTTATGAGGACGGAGACTTGTTATTTCTCAGTACTTAGACAACCTTACCATAATGGTCTCAAAACAGGGCTCCTTCTTTTGTTTTGAACACAGGGCATAATATGAAACATTCAAGAACATCAGCTGCGGGAACAATGACCACTTTTTTTTTAACCCATCCAAAAATCTTAAAGAGCTAGTATCTTTGAAAGACCACCAGGAAACTCTGAACATTTGTTAGAGCCGTTTAGTACCGAACCATTGATTTTAAGTACTGCACCGTACTATACGCCTATACTGACTTGGGACAATGCTTTATTGACATATGCAAAAAGTGATTACAGCATACTTCAGGGAAATTACAATAAATTAATGAGTTCAGTACATCTATTCCCCCCAAAACAGTTTTTTACAAAGACCACTCAAAAGCAGATAACATATTTTCTTGAGTTTTACAAATTATATTTACACATTTGTGTTAATACTATAATAAAAAAGTACTTTTTCTTCAATTTGAAAATATTAAGTACACTGCTTGCAATACAGCCAAGTCAAATTGTGTGAATTGTTCGTAAGGACAAATTGAGTTAAGTTAAAGAATTTCATACGTCCCAGTTTTACATGATCTTTGAGAGTATTCACATACATGTGTAAGTCTGACCATAAGTTATGATTTCTATGGTCTGATATTTAATACCAATTCCCATTTAGGCAATTTTTAAAAAACAGAAACATTAAGATTTTATTTCATTAAAGAAATAATGTCGACTCGTGTGAAATGTGCGAGAGTTGAAATTTGCTTTGTGCATGTGAATGCGTGTATTCCGTGCACATGTGCCGTGCGTACTTGTATTACGTGTGTGAACATGCAATGTAAGTATAAAGATAGGCTGCCAGAACAGACCTCTAGCCTGACCCGAACAGGACGTCCTGACTGCTGTACCAACCTGTTTCTTTGGTTGATTTTGTTTCTCTTGCTGTTTAATAACTGCAATGAAACTTTTAGAAGGCAAATCATGCCACCTTTGGCAACATTCATGCATATTATAATTAAGCACGTGATCACTTCCTTTGCTCCGGCAACGCCTTCAGTGACGTTACAGCTACAGTGCCACGAAAATATTTTTAGACAAAACTTTCAAAGTAGAAAATACTATCTGACCAGCCATTCGTTCAAGAGTTATTTCAGGAAGACTTGAGTTGCATGGCTCTGAGGATCAACCTGTGAATCCACTTCTCAACTTTGACAGAATTTCTTCATGAGAAGTACGATAAACATGAAGACATCACCAAGAACCATAGCTGAAGCAACACTTTGTTCTGAGTTTGGCAAGCATGACAAAAGAGGAATATTTCCTCAGGGTTGGTGTTCATAATTTGGTGGACAGCGCTTCGACATTGCTCAAGGCCCAAGTACTGAGTTTTATTGTGGCATTTGACTGCTTAAAATATATTAATTTTCTCTTCAAAGTCAGCCGTTAAAGCATTTGGACAATTCCACCATTCAACGTGCAATTTTTTTGATGACTTGATTTAAAGCATGGCTTTTTACTACAGAAAAGTTATTAACTTTGCATTCACTTACAGATGACTTCACTTGAAGCAAAATATGGGACGGAGAGAACCCCCCCGCCTTTGTGTTGTTCATTGTTTGATCGGAATCTCAGGAATTCTACACAGACTTCTGGGGGGATGTGTTAGGTAACAATAGTCTACAGTGTGTATAGAGATTGGACAGGTAAAGGGGGGTATCCCTCTGTCCCATATCTTGCCTGGTATAAATGACTTACAACTGACAATATCAAGCACCGGTACCTTCATGTAATGATATTTGTCCGAAAATCTAGTTGGAACTATCATTTTGGTTGAAAAAACCCACCATGTTATACACATATGCCATCAGAAGTTCAACTTTAAACAAAAATTCCTGATGATATCTTCAGGTCTGAAAACATTGCTAATTCGAAATTCCACGATTCAATTTGTTCTAATTCTGGGTTTTTTCATGCAAAGCCTATTGAAATTCAGAAAAAGTTGGCAAATGAATAATTTGTTACTACTCACTGCAAAAAAGTGCCGTTCAGCTAGAAACCCTGGCAGACACATCAGGCCGCACCATTTGTTAAAGTGGCTTGCCTGCCCAACGGGGATCCAAGATCCAACAGGTAAACTCTCCCGAAGGCCAAACAGCCTGGGACCCTGTGGTTGCCAGTCACCACAAGATCCAACAGTGGCATTGGTCAATGGGACCAGCCCCCCATTGTCTCAACATGGCTGGTTTGTTTGGCTGCTGTTGATTGCCCAGAGCATCAAAGTGCATTAGACTTCTTCACCCGATGCACTGTTGTGCTGTGTCCGGCAGGGTTGCTGACAAGGTAAATAGGCTTATGTTGCAACTGAAATGATTTTGGCATTATTTTGGCACATCTCACAAATGACAAAAAAAAAGGATGTCTTGGGATTAAGCTTCTGTAATACGCACCGGGTTTGACGTTCACATCAAATTTGACGTTGTGCCAGGAAGAGGATACCTGAATGTTTGAATCTCAGGCTGCTGCCAGCAACTTCCTTTGAACTTCAAAGCATCCGGACATAAAACTCAAGTGACTCTGCTTGCATGGCCGAACCATTCAACAGTGCAAAGATATGGTCTTATCGACTACAACATATGAACATGAGATATTACGTCACAAGGCAAGATAATGTTAACTGAGGGAATACACAACCTAAAGTACCACGTACAATGTTTGTGTGATTTCCTTTCCGACGACACCACTGTGACGTCTTGCCAGTACGCTTGCCCGTGCATTGGAGTTGATATTTGTTAACAAATTTCTAGTTCATGAATATACCATTCAGAAGAACGGTGACAAGTTATCCGCCCTGAGCAGAAGCACCCCCTCAGCGGTTGAAAAGAGCCATGTTGGTGGCAGCGACGCCACTACAACGCTTGCATTTCAAAGTCTTTCATGAACTAGATGCGTAGTTACTACCAAAGGAGCCTCCATTACCAGGAAAACTGCACTCTCTCTTGGACCAGCTCAGGGCTCACTGCCCAGAAAATGGGCAGAGATGACCACAGAGTAACTTGAATGATCCCGATCATCCCAAAGAGTTGGCAGCTGAAGGCATATATACTTTAAGTTAAATGGTACCACAATTTTACATTGAATTGAATAAATAGATGAACATGTACATGTGTAATGTGCTCACGGGATGTTCTTGTGAAAGGAATTTAGTGTCCTGGAGTAACTAGATAAGATTCATGTGTCTACGCACACTCCTTCTCTAATTGGGTGCAGTCTTGGGGTGCTGTTTTACCATACTGGGGTGCCACAACGGGCTCTCGTTGATGTACCCATGCTGCTCTTAGTTCAGTACTGCTGTGTGCAGGATTCTCGGATCGGGGAACTTTCACCTTGGGTACTACAATGGGCTTTCCTTGGGTACCCTCGGTGCTCTGTAATGGGGCCGTTGCAGGGAGAGTGATGGGTCAGGGACTATCGCCTTAGATTGCTACGAGGGGTCCGTGTCGGTGTGCTCCTGTTGCTCCTAGTTGGCGAGGAGTGATAACCAGAAGATGGCCCATCCTGCAGACAAACACGATGACAGGAAAAAAAAAATGGAATGTTTAGAAAAGCCACAAAATGGCTTTTGATGCGTGGCAAGCAATCATGAACACAGTCACACTACTTCCAAAATTAGCAATAGACTTCATCCACGGGGCTGGCCGTATTGAATTTGAAAGCCAGGTTAACTCTTCAGTTTTGAATGTTGAGAGTACAAATGAAAGCAATAAAATGAAATTTCATGACAAATTTGCGCCGGTCTACTCTGAAGAATAATTTCAAATTCATGATCGAACACGCAGAATTGTACCTTGCCAGATTCTAAAAATTACTGAAAGGGAAGCTCGGAACGCATAGAAATTATAAAACAGTCTGGTGCCATCCTAATCGGCAGTTTGCAATATACAAAACAGAATTTGGGAAATAAGATCAAAAATGGCCTTCACGTGAACAGTGTCGATGCTGGAACAAGCCAGAGAAACAGCCATTGGGTATCGCTCAGAGTACATCTCATCCATGTGACCTGCTCTGTGAAATGAGTCACAAGTTGCCTGAGCCATTTTTGAGTTATAGTTTGTATTGGAATGAGCAAACTGAGCTCTATGTTCCGATATATCGCTCAGTCTGACATCCTGATGAAAATGGTCATGACGTGGGTGAAGGTTGTTGTCGTGATTAACATTGTGATTCTGTTAAAGGTCTTTTACTCAAAAGTGGCTCTGGTGACTTGTGGGTCCTTTTGACAGAGCAGGTTCCATATATTCATGACAGGGGTAAGTTCTCACTGATCTATTCATGATCATGTGACAATGCCTCAAATCCTTCAAAATCCTCTGGAAATTTCTGTCCTTGAGTTGAGGCAGTGTGAATGGTATCATGGAGCAGTACAGAGGATTCCACATATAATGTAGGCATGAGTTCACCGGTATTCATGACTGAGCATAAATTACAACACAAGAGGTGGAACTCACAACCTTGACACAATGCGCCCTTCACAATCAGCCACACTTTTGGCCATTCTTCCTCAATCCTCCAAAATCCTCAAAAACTGCCCAGAGAATTTTTGAGGATTCGGGGGGGGGGACTAATGCATTCATCAGACCAATCACAATCACCATGTCAAACAATTCTCACAGTTGTACACTGTTATGCAGACGTTTCTGCCATCAGCTAAAGTCTAGTTCCCTACCTCATACTGCGCCAACCGGTCCTTCAAGGCAGCAACCTCGGCAGACTCTGTGCGCTTGGAGGCTGCGCCCAGTTCCACTGCCCTCACTCTCTGGGCAAATGACAGACTGCACTGTGACTCGCTCACATTCTTTAAGACAGGTGAAATCTGAACCACCATCAGCGTCTTACTGTCTCCACCTGTGAACAAATATTAATTACGTTCGGCAATATCACTAAGGGAAAACACAAAAAAATGGAGAAAATTCAAGCTGGAAAGATTTGGTAAAGTACTTTTCAATTTGCAATGGCGTACATGAAATGTAACAAACAAGGAAATTGGCTGATCCAAGGATGGTTTTCACGCCTGGCTAGTTTAAAGCAATACTCCTTTTCGAAACATGGAATGTGGTGTCAAGATGCCAAGCGACACAACACGGCAGACATTGCACTCAGCCCAGCATTCCTAGCTTACATTTCAGGGACAGTAAACTGACTTAGAAACTGAAGCACAACATGGTCGTGCACAAAGCTGTGATGCTCATATATGGGTAAATCTTATGCATAGAGCCGCATCAGATTATTAGAAGGCCAACTCACAATTCAATGCATAGAATCACTGACAAATTCTAGGAGCAGACATTTTGAATTCATGCCTGCATAAAGGCAGCACACACGAACAACATTGGTGAATGACACATAGCCCATTTTCTGTCATACAATTTTAAAGTATCTGCAGCGTATACGCACACGTTTGGATTCTTTACAGCTGGGTCATTCCATGAGGTTGGGGTGCAATTCGTGACGGTGTCCTTGTTAAATCCAAACCTTTTACTACCTGTCATGACCTATAGAGTAGGTCGTTTACTCTGCAAAACTAACACACACCTCTGTTTTCAGCCTTGCAAGATGTATACCAATGTCAATTCAAAATCCATATGCAGGGAAATAGCTGTTCGTTTTTACGGAACCCATGTCACAATTGACACCGTCACAAATTGTGCCCCAACCTCATGGAATGACCCAGCTAGCAAAACTAAACACTCATTTACTGATTGTGCATGTAGGCTTTTGGCATACTTCCTTGGTTGAAGCATTGTTTCAGAATACAGACGCAGATGAGCAATATAGCCGTACAAAATTCTCAAGTTTTTCCACAGGCCTGTGCATGAACATGGATGCACCCAGCCACTAGTAATGGACCAGCATCTCATCAAGGGAATTAGAGACATTCTCAGTTATTTCATAATATGGAAACCAGAGATAAAGACCAGCCTTATGAGCCACAATGGCCCGGGACAGACTGCTTTTTCTAGTAAAGCGGGATCCAATGCTGATTGGTCAATTCAGAGAAACATCAGTGACATGTGTGACCCGCTCGGCAAAAAAGGTAATAAGTCGTGCAATTCCAAAATATGTTATGGCCTGTTCTATTTGGAGAGGGCAAAATGTCTTCAAAAATGTGATTTTGTATTTTTTCCTCTATTAGCTTGTATGACATTAATGTTTTCAGAATTTGTGACTACAAACATGGATAATGATGAATAAAGATGAAAAATGGATCATTCAGTAGGAAATCCTACATAGCATTGTGTTTCCAACTACTACACTTTCTGAGCTTTTTCTCGAAAAGTGCTTTTATTGAATCCCAAAAATGTTGATATACAAATGTCTAAATATCTCCGGAATGCAGTGCACTACAGGGGTCCTTCATGTATCAAATTGTAGCTTTTGATGTACTCAATCCAGCCATTACAAAAACTGATAACCTGAATCTGGCGACTTATTACCCATTTTTCTAGAGCCGGTCACATATATCTTAGCTAGTCTGTGCTGAACAGTGCATACTGTGCCGCACTGCAATTTAAAACAAAAAAAACTAGTTTGGTATCTTACAGTGTTGTAGTGGAGACCTCTTCAAGACCATTAAAGATCTCACAAGACCAACTCAAGACCTCCAGTCTGAATTCACGTCAAAACTCAATTTGACATCCAGAAAACAGAACACCAAGTGTGCATACCATGCTGGCGCCTCGGCCTATAACGGGTTGGGTCTGGGCCCGTCTGCACAATTTCAAGCCAAGTACATGTAATTCGTATACAAACAGAGAAGATAAAGCCCTTCCCAGTGCCAGTGTGCTGTACCGTTTTGGCAGTTAGGAAGGGCAAACATCCTACTCGGTGCAGGGTAATTTGGGAGACATTTTTCCAGATTTCTGTTTTTCTTCTAAAAACTTGGAAACTCTGAACAGTTAGATTGTTAAAACCTTTAAAATTTGAAAATCCGAAGAATTCTGATAAATCTGAACAGTTGGCAGGTATGGTATCTGTTGAGAGTTGTCACATGTGTTTGGATTATAAAGTCTAAACCACTGGCAAATGGCATTTTGTAGGCCACCTAGATAGCAGCATCCTGGAAACGGGGACGTTACTGGCATCAGTACATCTATCTGTTGGTGTACTCCAGTGGCCCCTTGGAAGACAGTTCAAAGCACACTCACCGAGTGACTCCTGTAGCAGGTAAGTCAGCTTGGAATTCCGGTAGGGGATGTGACCTTGCTTGGTGCGCAGTGCAAAGATGACGTCGCCCAGAGAGGAGAGCGACTTGTTGATGTTCTGGGCCTCCTTAAGCCGGGCCGAGTCGGCGCCGGAGCCCGACTTGCTGACTCGCTCCGAGCCCGCCAAGTCCACGAGGTTCAGCTTGCCTGGGGCACAGAGCAGAGAAATGTCATCGATTGTGGGACACTCCACGACAGCACTAGAATACCGCCTCATTCAATATCAAGGTCATTATACAACTACTGATCTGATCTCATGACATGTGTTAGTTGCTCAAGGATTGGCAAATTGATTTTATACAACACCTGCATAAATCCCTGTCATCTGATTGGTGGAGCATTGATCACATGGTTTTGAATTATTTGCACAAACCCACAGCTGGCACATGACGCGCGTGACGCACACGCAGAGTGCAAAAAATTTATATAACAACTGTGCATTAGAAATGAATAACGAACACCTCCGGATGGATTGCACTGCAGCTTCCACGTAGTAGCCAATGGTGCAAAATATTCACAGCAACATGGCGGACTTACATGTACATGTAGATCTGATGTTTGCGATTTTAATTGATAGAGAAATTGATGAGCTTGTCAACGTCGGTGATGCTGCCAGCATTCGGTGACAAACGAAATGGACTTTGCCTCGTGGAATATGGTAGACCGTTTCATCCATCAGCTCGTGCGATTATTCTTACCATTGCACTCATAAACATTCATTATTTGTATACAGGGACTGCACTTCACAGATCTTCAGTGGTTCCATGCCATGAAAAAGGAATGGTCACTGAGCAGTGCAAGAACACGGGGTCTATGGGCCTCGAGCTGGACCAAGAGGGGGCACTGTTTTCTTAGCAACGGAGGCTCCTTTGGTCAGAACTTAACTTTGCTGGTTCACGATTTAGGAAATGCACGTGTCACGGTTGCAGCGCTGCCTACAAAATGAGCACTCCTAACCAACATGGCTCTTTTCAACCAATGAGGGGGTGCTTCTGCTCGAGGCAGATTGAGTGACATGTTATAGGTAACCTTTACCAAGTTCAGTTGTCATAAAGACCTTTGAGTCAACGTCAATATCACTGCCACAGGCATCAGTAATTATGTGAACTAAAGGTAAAACAAAACTTATTATAAATATAGGCCACTTTAATCATTAACCATGTCAGGGAATAAAGACAACTCATACAGATAAAGAGACTTCCATTTTTCTCGTCAAAACAATCTTTTCTCAAGGCAAATGAAAACTACCAAAAATTGTCATTTTTCTTTCAGTGCGATTTCTGTCCCCTGCTTCCACAAAATTTCTTCATTTTGTGTTTCAATGTTGCAGTGTCTGTCTGACGTACCTATGTATCTCTTTCCAGAGGCCTTGTTGATTCCCGCAATTTTGACGCAGAGGAGAGCATGAGAACGAGAACTGTGCTCGTTCATGTCAGTGGTGGCAGTGGCACGGTTGCGCTTGCCCCGTCTGAAGACCTAAGGGGAGAAACAGAAGATGTCAAAGTACATTCTGCTGTTTTGTAATTGAACTCAACATTCGATCAACCCTAAAAGAGGTGGACCATCTCACAGTGGGGTGCGGAGAGGGGGAAGAATTCTCACCTCATCCAGAAATTGGATGTCACATGTTACTTATAATGAAATAAAGGGTATTGATGCTTTGGTCATCTGAAGTTCATGGCCTCATACATGTTGGCCCAAGTGCATTGATCATGATCTCAATTTCCTTGACTTTTCCTCCAACAACAGGATTCCAGGACACCCAATGTTTCCCAAATTTTCTGTAACTTTTCCTAGACATTCCAGGACAACATTTTCCCCTCAGGATTTTTCATAACCACCAAAACCCTGTATCATATTAGCCATTCTTACCTCATTCACGTCTTCCACACTGCCCACCTCCACCTCGCAGAGACCTGGGACGTACAGGCCACTGCCGTCAGGGTGCAGCTTGATCTCCAGTTTGTACTGGGGATCATCGCTCAGGAGATCTCTACAACGAAAGTGGAACTCTAACAATCAGGAAAAGACACTACCTGTTCCTATTGGTCGAGAACCTGTCACATGAGGTGCGGTTATCATTTGGCATTGTTACAATGCATTCTAGTGTGTTACTCGCGAGTCCACTCTTCAGCCCACGAGTAGCACAACTGAGACCCCACAGGTAAGCAAGAGTAACAATGCTACATTATCTAACAGTGTCATACTGTTACCAAACTAATTAACACTCATTGTTAGCAAAGTCAAAATATTTCTCAATTTACATGTAAAATGCGAGTTGAAGTAGGTTTGGTCCTTCTTTTCAATTTTACTGGTAAAAGTATTTACACAGAAGCACTCTGACGTGTCAAAATGTGTCAACGTGTCATTCCATTACTGTGGCACTGCCCACAAACAGATATGGATACATTCTGCACAGAATTCTAGCGCTTCCCAGCTTTTAAAATTGTCTCTCACCTAAGCTGCTCATTGTATATCTCCATGACCGAGACAGAAATGGTGTAATCCCATTCGTCACTCCTCTGCTCCGTCTCTTGGAAGAGGCGCTGAAGTGCTCTCTGATTGATACCAGGGTTGCTTGAAGGGCCCTGCAGAAGACATCAAACCAAGCAGCGTCTTCGATTACTTTCCTTGCACTTTATAATCGGGTATCCACCACTGCGATCAAATTTGACGCTCGCGTGACACTACACGCTTGCTCAGGTCTGACCCAAGTAACTGACCCAACGAGCTGGTTGCTAGGGTAAGTGTCCCACAATGCTGTGCAAAATGTGGCGGCTTAGTTTGATTTTGGATTTTTGACCTGCCCGACGTGTATCTTTTTTCACAAGCCTTTGGGGGCATACACTGAGTATACAGTGTTTAAATAAACGTCGGGCAGGGCAAAAATCCAAAATTAATATACATCTCCCCGACACAAATCCATCTTTGAAATAATGGCATGATGTCATAACACACGAGCAACGCAAACTCCACAACTTTCTCTGCCCAGACGACGACAAACCTTCCTGTAGACAAACCGTTTAGAAAGGATCACTCTGAAATACGTAAAAAACTAAGTAGGGAGGGAGGGGAAATGTCTAACATCGAAGTTGCCAACTTCAGGCTGGCTTTTGGAATGTTGCGTCACATATTGCCAATGCATGATTTGTGTAGCCTGCCCCGAGCCAACTTTTCTTTCATCGGGAACTTGTCTTGCTGGACATATAATGGCTAGGATACACCCTCGATCCTACAAAATCCTCCAACTGCCCCCATGAAAAAAAAAATTGGATAAGGTCTCATCAGTCCTCCAAAATCCTCTGATATTTCTTGAGTATATTCAGTGCACAGGTACCCACTACCTCAATCCTTCAAAATCCTCCGGCATTTCCTTTTATTATGTTGAGGCAGTGTGAATGGTACCCTGGAGCAGAATAGCGGATTTCACACATAATGTGGGTATACGGCTAAACATGAGCGACACAGGGCCCAACCCACAACCGTGAGACAATGCATCCCTCGCGATCAGCAATGCGATTTTGCCATGCAGCCTCAATCCTCCAAAATTCTCCAAAACTGCCCGGAGGATGGAAGGAGGAAGGACTGAAGATGGTTCACCGACCTCTCTGAGGTTTGGACGCAATAATTCATTCAGACACTGTTTTCCTCCCAAGCTGCTGGTCAAAAGTGGCACTGACAGATGGCAATGCAGAAATCTACAGCCTGCCACTGGTTCAACAGCTTGGATGAGGGTGATCGCTTTGTCTATTGTTTCATAACTACCATCTGACTGCAACTTCTCTGAATTCAGTAACCCAACAGATGGTACAAGGTTGCCATTCAACAAACGCTCAACTACATGTAGAAATTCAAAACGCATGTGCTCTTCGAATGAAGTGAAAAATCAACTCGGATTACCTCCATGGTGTAGGTTTTGCCTGACCCTGTTTGGCCATATGCAAAGATGCATACGTTGTACCCGTCAATGCTGGACACTACAAGGGGTTCCACTTCGTGGAATACCTGCAGAGAGAAAGAACAAAATTAAAAGCACGGATGCCTGATGGAAAACAGACAGTAATGGCTACAAGAACAGACTGAAGCTCTGGACTGATGAAGAACAGAAAAACAAGCATTAATACGTCTGAAAAAGTAAGGACGCGGCTATTCATAGAACCGGAAAGAGCAAGAACACAGAAACTGACAAGAGATACAACTGTTTGGAATGTATGTATTTGACTCATTAGAGCATGAGTTTTGCAAGTAAGATTATGGATCAATTTTGAGCCACCGGTACAAGACCTGGGTGTAACTTTGTACCTGCATACATAAATGAACTAAAGATGAAAGTGGCATCATAGCAAAGGTAAAACAAAGTTCTGACATATTATTCAGCGAGCTCAGAAGGAACTCACTATATGTAATAACTTACATTCATAAATACCTCAGAGAGGCTCCCTATTCAACAACACACAACTTGACTGTGTATTAACATTTGATAATGCCCGCTGCGTAAAAATGCGCTGGCACCTGGATACGAGACAGTTTAATCAATTCTGATTGGTCAAGACACTGTGTGTACGTGGCTCGGCACATGCACACCAAGTCCATATAAGGAGATGCTTTTGGACAACTTGCACATGGAATACACCATGAAATGGACAGGGGTGTTTGGAAAAATGGAAATAAAATTCTTGAATAAAATTGTTAGAAATCCATCATATATTGACTTCTTTTGACTCTCTGGCTAAAAAAGGTATTTATGAATGGGAATAAACATGTACTTAGTTTAAGACCGGCTCAGGAGAATGGACCCGACTAATGCCCAAGCCGCAAAACGTACATGTACATTCAAGATCGGCCAAACACATATTTATTCCCCTATAAATAACACTCGATGACTGGGATATACAATATACAATTCAGGATAATCAATCACATGCATATAACAGTACCGGTACGTGGCTACAAAATTCAAGAAATGTTCTTGTGTAGTTGGGATCAACATCTGCGCACAATTTGTTATTTTTGAACTAAATGTACGTCCCAATCTCATTTTGGACGCATAAAAACCTGCTGGTTAGATATTAGTTAAACACTCTCTCCATCAGACGTGCGCACATTTCCAATTATCCCGCGATAGATATTGCCAAATCCTGATCAGCCCATGCCAAGGTGGAATACAAAGCTGCGTGGCTTACTACAAAGGAAGGTTAAGTCGGGAGAAACATCACCTGCTCCTGGGTCGACTCGGCCGAGAACACCTTGTCGACCTCGAAGGTCGTCGACCGGCCCTTATTCTGGAGGTAGAGGAGAGCGTCGTCATCGGTATCCAAGGAGACGGCATTCTTGGCCAGGGCACCCGCCCCATCCTCCTTGATGATGGGCCGGACCCTACAGAAGACGCGGATGCTCCCCTTCAGGTCGATGATCTCATTGTGGTATTTCTTCCGCAGGGCCATCTCCCGGTGGTACTTCTGGACCAGTTCCCGGTTGTGCTCAGTGATATCTGCCAAGGCCTTTCCGATCTGCATGTTGAAAGGAAAGTGACGCAGGTAATGGAGCTGGGGCATTATGTAATGAACATCCTTTCGACGCTATTTTAAATATAAAACTTGATTGATCTCACACCGAACTTGATTGTTGGGGTTTCAGACGGCAAATGCATGATCTTGCAAAATTGCCCAAGACACAGACACTGGGATAAACTGTACATGTGCCACTTCAATGCTGATTTTAACATTTTCATTTTCAAAGGAAAATTAGTGTACTACAAAAGTAAACCAACAAGTAATCAAGGCGGAATTGTTTGTGCTAGTGTGAGAAATAAACGGAGTGAAACAATTCCATCGAGGACAGAAAAAAGGCAGTAATGTTCCCCTTTTATAAAACATTCCACAGGATACGAAGAAACAAACAACGGAGATTGAAACCTATCAAAGTGGCCTGGAGTGGGACAAAATTCTAGGAACCCTGCCTCATTTCCTGACTTCTTTTTTAGACCTGTTAACCTTAACAGTCCAGAATCATCGATTTAAATATACCAGTAATTTCACACCTCCTTTGGGTACGGGTGAAACTAAATAATCTAACTTGATTTGGAAATATTTCCAAGTGGGAACTTAATCCATGCAGAGGAATTGCACTGGTGAGGTCAAACAGCCAAAGTGTAGGGCCACACGCTGCACACCTTGACCTCATTGGGGGCGCTATCACGAATCTAGTAACAGTGCAACATGCCTGTCTGACTAATTGACCGAAATCGCTCTTGAAATATGGTTTTTCTTGCAACTATAGTCACTAGCAATTTTTCAAGATTTTTCCATTTCTTTGTTCCAGACCAGAGGTTCAAGTTTGCTATGTGAAGTTACGTAGCCTACATTTAATACTTGAACTTTTTCAACTCGCCTCTTCCTTGGCCTGAGCGATAGCCGCCTTCAGCATCGAGGGGAACTGGCCGCAGAGTGACCGCAGCTGCTGGTACTCCTGAGCAACGGTCAAGAGGCCGGGACGGAGGTGGGCAAACTTGGTCTGAAGGGCAGTAAAGCGCTGGCTGAGTGCTCGGGCCGTCTCCTCTCCCTGCTTGCGGGCGTCAGAGACTTCGGCCGCCGACCGCTCCAAGACAGACTGGAGCTCCTGGTCCAAGACGGCCATCTGGGATTCCTGCTCCTTCAACTGTGCGCAAATCAAATCAATTTAAATTGACAGACTGTAACCCACATGTGCAAGAAATAATTTTCTCTCCTCTAAAAACACAACTGCTAGATGAGATGAGAGTATTGACAGATACGGAAAAAAAATCCAGTCATCTGAAAGACAGAGCCTTTAGCATTACCCTCTCTTGCAGAGCTAACACATGCGTCTTAGAGTGCTTCAACTGTTTTTCTGTCGCCTCGCACGACTGCCTGAGTGCGGAGACTTGCTGCCTGAGTTGGGCATTGGTTCCTTGGGAGGCAATCAGAGCCTGTTTGGCCTCCTCTGACTCTACGGTCACTGTCTTGACAACTTCAACTACCTAGACATTGGGAAATGAATTTCAAACTTTATTCAGCATAAAGTGGGTTTCACATTTCACAACCTAGTAGTGTCCATGTAAATATTTCAGGGATATGAGGGGGGGAGAGGTGAACTTGCCTGCGGATTCCCTTTTAGTTCTGAGAACTCCAGCTCGACTTCCTTCAGGCGAGCCGCCTGCTCTGTGATGGCCCGCTCCAGATGCTGCTGTTGCTTCTTGTGACTGGCCTTTGTTTCGGCCATGATCTTGGACTTGGTGGCCACGTCAGCCTCAAGCTCCAGGATCCGGTCCTTCAGCCGGCTATTTTCAAGCTCAAATTTCTGAGAGAGAGAAAAAAAAAATAAGTACGATCAGATGACGATTTGAAAATGTCAGAAGCTCCCAGAGAATCATATGATCTAAGTGATATCATTTTAAAAACTCTTGCTCTGCGACAAAATCTAAGTCTTAAAGACTGCTGATTGAACTCTTTTGTGGGAGTGGAACACACCGCATACCTTGATGACAGCAGCATCCTGCCGAGATGCCTCTGCCTGCTCATGAGCCATCTTCTCCTGTGAGGTCCTGGCACTCGTCAACTCATCCTCATACCTCTGCAGCTCTTCCCGGAGCGCGTCCAGCTCTTGATCACCTCTTGCGGCCTGATCCCAAGCCGACCTCTCCTCCGCCCTTTTGGCCGCCTCCAGATCATCTCTGTACCGTTTGATCTCCTCCTGCAGTGAGTGGATCCTCTCCTCGCTCCTCCGGGCCTGCTCTCGAGCGGCCTCTTCCTGCATTGCCTTCGCTCTCCTGAGTTCATCCTCGTACTTGAGAAGTTCCATCTTCAGTAGCTCTATCTCTTTCTCGTTGTCTGTACCAGACGGTATGGCCTTAAGAGGAAAGACACGCATGTTCAATTATAATTTTCATTTTTTCAACAATACTTAAGTAAATGCAGGTACTCTTATGTCTTGTACACAAAACATTTAGCTGATCACACACACAAATTGTTGCAATAGGCCTTTTGCGAGTTAACTTTGACCCAAATATGGTACACTGAGTTCTTTAAATTCATGTGAACATAACAACTTGAATTCTTCTTACTAAAACCAATGTTGCCATACCTCGTGATTCGGGGCAAGCTTTTGCTTAGTTACATAAGAGACGCCTTGCAACAATGCACTCTTCTCAATGGATAAGAAGGGCACAAAGGAACCAGTCCATTCCAGGGATGGTGGTCGCTATGCAAAAGCTTGCCCCGAATCACGAGGTATAGCAACGGTGTCTTTAGTCTGGGGAATTCAAATCGTTACGTTTATGTGCAGTCAGATTACTCAGTGCACCAGATTTTATTCAAATTTAACTCGCAAATGGCTTAATGACAGGTCCAGAATGCAGATTTTAAAATGGCACTCTCTGCTTCGCCTAGCATGTTATTTGCCACCTCATTACAACAGGGAACAACTGTTTCGTTGCACCGTGGTAATAGATTTTGCAAATACAAAAGGAACAAAGTGAAAACATTTTAATGCGTCACAATGCATTTCACTCTGCTAAAATTGTCTTCATCAACAAAGTGTTCGCGATCCAGTACATGAGTATTTATGCCATAACACATGATCGATTAATGTAATTTATCTACTAACTAATCTAACGTAATCTATTCAGGGGTGTGAGTGGCCACTTAAAATTAAAGCTGAAAACAGCTACATCTACGCTGGTACTCAGCAAAAGTCCGCTTCTGGATATTGACGCTGAGCTAGCAATAAGCTGAAATGTAAAAAGTTCCCATACATGTACTTTTGTACAGGCCTGGTGTACACAAAAGCTAAAATTCAGGGTCAACATCTACAGAAAAAAAAAGCTGAAATCAGCTGAAAAGCTGAATTCTTACACCCTTGTCTGTTAACATGGTATAACAAAATGCCTTGTGCTCCTAGGCCGAGACTGTGTGTTCCAGTCAGACGTTTCTTACGTCTCCATTGCTCAGTGTCTGTATCATCCCCTGGGCGTCGTTCAGCTCTGACCGGAGCTGGGCCATGTCCTCCTGGATGCCCCTCTTCTCGTTCTCGTGGTCCTGCTCCATGGCGACCAGCTGGTGCTCAGCAGCCAGTTGCTTCTCCCGGATACCCGCCATTTCGGTTTGCAGCCGGTCCAGGGAGCTGGCTAGCTTCTGCACGTGCTCCGAGAGGTTTGGTGCACTGGGAGTGGGGCTGCTGTTGCCTGCAAATGATAATAAGTATGGCAACGTACAAATAGAAATGGAATCTATCTATCTATGGTAACAGTCATACGGAGAACGTTCTTCAATAACGGATTGTTGGGTTTTCTACAGAAGCAGTGATTTTTGTGCAATTAGATTTCCATTCATCAGCACGTACAACAAAGACAAACAAAAACCGTAATGTCCCTATTTGCTTGATCGTGTGCAGAGGTAAAAGTCTGACACATGGCCTCCTCAGACCTACTTGGGTGTTTTGTGTTTTTGTGCATGCAAAACAGCTCGGATTGCAAATGTACACATATACATCATCTACCATTTGTTATTTCAGGGAATGCGAGAGCTTAGCCCATCAGCCTTGCCCAGGAATTCACACTGCCAAATCACGTTTACACTTCTTGTGGCGACAGTGAGTTCAGGCCCGGGGTCCGTCACTGACCTTTGATCTCGCTCTCCAGCTCGTATATCCGACCTTCCTGCTCCTCGATGATGTCCTGGAGGTTACGAATGAGTTGTCGCTTCTCGTCAAGATGGGACTCGTGAGTCTTCTTCATTATCTTGATCTGCTGCCACTTGTTAGCCTGCTCCTTCTCGCATCGTGCCCTGTACTTTTTGGCGTTTTCTCTGAAGTTCTGTGAGGGGGCCAAGAATCGTAATCATACCCACGGGTCCTGTTTCTTTCACATGGATCTGGATCACAATCTGTGATCCGTCATTAGTTCACTGACACCAAAACCCACCTAATGGATGTGGCGAACCAGCGATGGATTACTGATTGCCATCAATGATCCCTCGTTGGTTCCCTGATACCAAAACCCACCTAATGGATGATGGAGCGACCCAGCGATGGGATCACTGACCAAGATCAGTGATCCATCATTGGTTCACTGACACCAAAACCCACCTAATGCATGGAGCGAACCAGCGATGGAATCACTGATTGCCATCAATATCCATCGTTGGTTCACTGACACCAAAACCCACCTAATGGATGGAGCGAACCAGCGATGGATCACTGATTGCCATCAATGATCCGTCATTGGTTCCCTGACACCACAACCCACCTAATGGATGGAGGGAACCAGCAATGGGATCACTGATTGCAATGCCATCAATGATCCATCGTTGGTTCACTGACACCAAAACCCACCTAATGGATGGAGGGAACCAGCGATGGGATCACTGATTGCAATGCCATTAATGATCCATCGTTGGTTCACTGACACCAAAACCCACCTAATGTATGGAGCGAATAAGCGATGGGATCACCGATTGAGATCCAGATCCGTGCGAAACAAACCGGCATTTGCATTAGAGCATCACGAGAAAATGCAACAGTATCCACTACCCAAGCACTGTTCTAGATCCTCACATGTTCATCCAGTACACACTGTCCTAGTGGTACCAGATGTCTACTTGAATACTTGTCATCTTTGCAGAATATTCCTAACTACACATTCAAATAATCCTTCAACACGAAGTATGACCATGGGTTATCTTTCATGTACATATTATGCATGTACAACAAAGTCAACACAGTTCGCTTCACACGTTTTCAAATTACTCAACCATCTGTCAGACCCTCATGTAAATTCCAAAGACCCTGCTTTCATACCGGTAGCCCTGAAAGTGTTTTGAGTGAAAGCTGTGCTGCATGTCCAGTGCATAACATGAACGTATATTGGACATGAAGCTGTAAATAATGATGTCGCTAATTATCATCAGCTGCATAGTTCAGATGCCATCATTTCTGCTTCATTCCCTCACTGAAGGACTTTTTCCTGGGCTGTTTGTGTTCCACTTAATATGGCATAAGCCCCGAGCTGGACCGATGGAGGGCGCACTTTTCCTAGCAATGGCGGCTCCTTCAGTCGAAACTGCGCTTCGCTGGCTCACAACGGACAACGGAATGCACACGTTATGGTCGAGTCACTACCAGCAAAATGAACACTCCCGACCGACGTGGCTCTTCTCAACCGATGAGGGGTGCTTCTGTCCAAGGCCAATTTTCACTTGTAGTGTGCAACATAACGAGGCACATGCATAGAGGAATGAAAACCCACAACCAACAAGCAGCCAAGTTTACAGGTATTTAGTGGACACTGCAAATCTGGTTCTGAAGCAATATTGTATTTGTCATAATCTGATTACCACACATTACACTGAAGCACACACATACAAGGTTCCTGCACCTACATCGTAAAGGACGCTTGAATTCCATGACCTTTCTACAACTTTTCCATGACCAAATTATAAAAATCCATGGCCCAATGAATGCAATTTTTGGACTCTTCGGACTTCCAAAGTTGCACTTACATGTACCATATTTCTAATAATAGAAATCACAAACAAGTGTTTGAAAAATTCCATGACTTTTCCATGAATTGAATCATTTTTACAAAATTCCATATCGGACCTGGAAAACAAAAACAAATTTCCATGACTATTTCATGATTTTTTTTAACTAATAGGCTGTGGGAACCCTGCACATGTCAGTATACATGTACATGTACATATGTACCAAAAGTCCTTATATTCAAGAGAGTGCTACACAGTAGATACAAGTACAGTGTACGGTTCATGTGCGCCTAATCAATGGAGCAAAGTTAAGTCACCTTGAGTGCACAAGTGAGCCCTCACAACGAACCTGAGAATACTCAAGTGAAAGGCAGAGGGCGGCACTGATCCTGACGCGCCACGGCGGTGGCCTTACCTTGACTTGGAGAATCAGGTCTTCTCTCTGTTTGTCTTTCTCTTCCAGTTCCCTCCGCAAAGCCTCAACATCCTCCCTGGATACTTGGCCTGATATTACACAGAAAAATCATGCATTGTGAACTACTGCGTACATACACATGTACATGTACACAATGTATGTATGGGTGAATCCAGAAATTAGGGGTCCAAATTGTGACATTTTTGTGTCCCTGTTACATGAAAACATCTGACCTTTGCTATTTGACATGGAAATATCACCAGAATTGATTTCAAACTATTACTATTGTTTGGCAGGTAATTTGCATTAATCCATCACTCTTGGAAATTAGAAAATGTGTTCTGAACTTGCGAAAATCATACACGCACGTCAGATGTGACAGGGAAACACACAAAAAATGGACCCGTAATTTCTGAAATTGCCCCTGATGTATAAACTAGAAGATAAACAAAACCCAACTTCTGGAGAAATGAACCCCCCCCCCAAAAAATGTCTTTTGAAAGAAAACCTTTGGCAAGATCGCTTTAACAGGGAAAACAAATTATTGGTTCAGGAAAATTGGTTTCAACGGTACATACATGTACAGTATGGCTTAGAATACATCCACATGTACAAGAATGTACACAAACATACATACATGTACATACAGTAAGTTACATCATAAAACTACACATGTAGAATCATGATCCATGAGATGTGCTACACTGTACAGGCATATACTGAAGAAATCAGACATCCAATGACAGGCCTTTACTACTACATGTACATGTACATGTATCAATATAGGCATCGCTAGAGCTGGGGTGTACATGTAGGTGTCCCCCCCTCCTTAGTGTTGAGTTTTGTTGGCAAACTAGGGCGCTGTCAGCAAGAATGGAGAGGAGAGGGAGGGTGTCCGGTCAAAGGATTACCAATGCAATCATGAAATTTGTCAATGGTCCATTGGCATGCAAATGCCATGATGGCAATTAATCCCCCTTCCCCCATTATAATGGTCTAGTAATGCCCATGTATCACATGGACACACACCACATAATATTGCTTACAGGGGTACAGACAGAAGTGGTAAAGTCACTCTACACCAAGAAGTACAGAGCTGATAAACCATGTCCATACATACATGTACATTGATCTACATCTACAGTGTAGGTTTAGCCCTAACCGCCAAGCATGTTGTTTGGCTTACAGTACTCACAAAGTTCTACAAAATACTAAGTAATAGCCTGAGCCTGAAGAACCTAGCACTACAAATTACTACTTCTGGCTAGGTGACTTCCATTGTTACTCGTACAGAGAACAATAAAGCTATGCATTCATAGTGCCACAGCACTGTATGGTACATTGTCTTTTCTATTGTATTTTATGGCCTCAGAGAACAATACGGTCATGTCCTCTTATAAGCTTACTACAAGTACATGTAGTAATTTGTGGTATTATGTACATGTAAGGTTAGGGTTAAAGTAACACTGTACAGGTGATGGTGGAGTGACTTACTGGGGGTACTAGTACAATACAATGCCATGTTCACATTGATCAATGTTAAAACTTGCAGGCATGTGCATGTGCATGTATGAATCTGTCATGCAGGTAGCCATATACATGTAGTACATGTATTATATTCATGAAAATACATGTATTACATGTTACTTGGGTAAGCACATGTACATGTACTGGTTCATGTATGTTCATCTATTTTAATAGATCGTCACAAGCCAACAAGACAATGCGTCTCAAGAATAAAAACTCAGGACAAAATCAACTGTGACAATACAACCACATTCTCGCATTACAAAAAAAAGGACTTACATTCCGGGAATTTATGCACAGGTACATGTACGTGTACGGGCAGGCCGCATTTACACGGAGCAGAAAAACAGGACTGACATCGGTTTCATCCTCACTGATTATACTCACGATGCTGCTCGGTAATCTCCCGTCTGTCTACTGTTCTGGTTTTATACACGCATACGGATATACACTACACGTATCTTGACCTTACTACCAAATCCTACACTCCAGACTTTCATCTAAGAGATGACATTTCACACATCACACACCCCCAGCTGCACTGTGTACATAATGAAGCTCGTCCGCAGAGCGAAGGGACAGCAATTTACACGCGATGCATATGACCGCTTATAATGAGCAAGGGCGGCCTGCTTATGAAGATGGAATGCTTCCATACAGAAATGCCACTTTCATAATCAATATGTAATTTGAAATAAATTGGGACCTGGGCAAGCCTGGATTAAATTGACATTGGAATTGCTGCCTGTTCCAGTGTTACATGTAAGTCGCCCCAGGCTGACGAGGGCTCACAGTGAGTCACTGGATGGATAATGACCCCTCGGGATGCCAGACACTGGAATAATCTGCACGAGTCAGTTGCATCATAGAGCATGGGTCCATGCTCTGTGGTTGCATGAACTCTGGCCTTGTGTATCAATGACAAAAAAGACATAATGTCCACTTTTCCACTTGTTTGCGTACTGAAATTACACTTGTCTGCATGCCTGTGTTTAAATTTGACAACTTGGCATGTACATGTACACATGCACTGTAAAACAGCGGAGGTAAAATGCAGAGCTTTATATTTTTTCAAACTACACTTTTCTCCCCAGATTCTTTTTAATAACGATTGTATTACTGGCTACGGGGAATTTCTACACACAGGTGAGCATGAAAAATGTATACCAATCTATCAAAATGTTTGGGTTATTTGAGTTTGGATTTTGTGGTTTGGGTTTGATGTAAACTTTGGGCTTTAAGTTGTTTGGTTTGGGTTTTGGGTTTGGTCTCGGGATGCTTGGGTTGGTTTTGGGTGGTTTGGGTTCAGTTTTGGATTGTTTGGGTTTGGTCTTGGATTATTTGGGTTTAGTCTTGGGTTGTTTGGGTTTTGGACTTGGGTTGTTTGGTTTGCTCTTGGGTTGTTTGGGTTGGGGGGTTTGAGTTGTCTGGGTTTGGGGCTTGGGTCGTTTGGGTTTGGTCTAGGATTGTTTGGGTTTGGTCTTATGTTGTTTGGGTTTGGGTTTTTTGAGCTGGGTTGACTGGGTTTGGGTTGTTTGGCTTTGGTCTTGCGTTGGTTGGGTTTTGGGGGTTTGAGTTGTCTGGCTTTGAGGCCTGGGGTGGTTGGGTTTAGTCTTGGATTGTTTGGGTTTGGTCTTATGTTGTTTGGGTTGTTTGAGATTGGTCTGGGATTGTTTGGGTTTGAGTTTTGGGCTTGGTCTTGAGTTGTTTGAGCTGGGTTGACAGGGTTTGGGTTTTGGACTTGGTTTGTTTGGGTTTGGTCTTGTGTTGTTTGGGTTTCAGGGGTTTGAGTTGTCTGGGTTTGTGGCTTGGGTTGTTTGGGTTTGGTCTTGGGCTGTTTGGGTTTGGGTTGTGTGGGTTTGAGTTTGGGGTTTAGATTTGCATTTTGGTTTTTGGGGTGGGGGATTTTTTGATAGGTTATTTTGTTTTTTCCTTCTTTCCATCATGAACATGATGTAAATTGCACGCATGCTCACACCTGCATGTACATGTACAGTATGCCTACACCAACACAAAGGGATCTGGTTTTTGTCTTAGGATAAAATTGCCAGTGTTTTTTGCTGAGTACTGACTCATTTTTTATTAATACCCATGACGCGAGTCCCCTGAGTGCTCACAGCAAGAGCCAGATGGCCAATTACTATGTGCACAGTCAATGAGGTCATGCTTGATTGAATCACAAACCATCATGATTGATGTCTCCATTGACAACTGCAGGACTGGTAATGCAGCCCTTGCAGTGAAATCAATGCAAAATATGGTAGGCCTTAAACATATTTTACCAATGTTCTTTTGTGTAGTTTTGATCAAGGTGCCTGTTAAGATTTTCCAAATAGCACCGTGGAGTGACCCTCGTGCTATTTAGGTTGAATGCTGCCGCTTTCACACTCCCTGGAGGTGGTAATTACCCCATCTTGTCCTTGTTGATAAACAGTGGTGGGTTCTGTTGCCTACCAGCGCATTACAGTTCGCCCAGAGAGTGCTTGACCCAAATTGTGTTTTAAGATGACGCTATTTTTAATGGGGGCATGGAGGCACGTCTTGTTTTCATGCAGACAACAACGTAAATTTCCAAACGTGTACATGTGTAGTGAGGATGTCATTTTGGGGGGGAGGGGGAGAATTGATAGTTTATATGACAAACTCAATCAACTTCAACATTTTTGCAATGCCAGACCCGAGCCATCCCCCCCAAGTGAGACCACATGGCGAGCCAAATTACAGTAAAACAGGCTGGTGCAGTGAGCAAAGACTTAAGGAATGACACTGCTCATCCTTCGCCAGGGCATCTTACACCTAATCCAACAGTGCAGAGAGTACTAAACAATGTAGTCTACTCCAGAGTGGGTATGGCTTCCAAGTGAATGATCATAGCAACTCCATAGCTACTTTGAACAAAGAAACCTACCTGCATGTAGTATAATATAAGGTGTGAACTGAATAGAATAGGGTACCCAGTATACATATAAAATTGAAGTAAACATAGACCTACATGTATGTCAAAGCAAAATGCATTGCAGCTACACATACATATATCCCAGTACCCTTTAAGTTATTACAATACAGTTTATATGTGACTATTAAATGGCCAAGTGGCCAAGTACAGATAAGACACTTTTAACTACATGTAATCCCTTCCACGTAGCTGTGAACACATTGGCATATTATGCATGACATGGATTTAAACAAGCACACACTGTACAATGTACACTCCCCAAACTTAACGACCTATTTATCCATTTGATTTCCAGATTTGGGACATGATGAAGATGGTAATTGGAGATATGCAGTACACCATATCTTTACATTTACATGTGACTGCTTGTGCAAGAGGCAATCAGAGTCCTTGAATTTTGTGTACATGAACAGGTATGGTCCACTGTATGAACAGCACATTATAAAATTAGCATCAGTTTAATTATGTTTGTCCGAGACAATGGTCAAACAAAATAGGTCTGACAGTATTGCTTAAATGCCCAAATAAAAATACAAGATGGGCTATGTGCTTTGAATGACCCTGTTTGTAGGTTGTTTTTCCCTTCTTAATTGTCTGTGATATGCATGGAACATTTATGCACAGAATGTGTAATTCATTCAACTGCTTGAAGGTACAGAGGGCATATGTAGACTTTCCAATAGGAAGTTCACTTTTTTTTCCTGTCCATGTTTTGCCGGTGAGTGGCAGTTACTCAGCCTCACCCCATTGAGTAACATCTGTACAGCACTGATACAAAGCATAATACACGCTGAACTTTTGTAGCCAATTCCACAGTCGTGAGTGTCATTGGCAGGCCTGTTGAACTTGTGCTGGAATGTGGGCTTAGAGTCTGGATATTAAAAAGTGCAAACAGAAGCAGGTGTGGAATGTCCTAGGCTGACCATGATTTATGCGGTGTGGACTTCCATTCGCTCCAGGATTTTGAAGACACTCTTTGTACAATGAAGATACTGAAATAAGTCATACATGTAGCCTACATGCACATGTACATGTATGTACACCGTTTGCTACAGAATGAAAAAAAAACAAAGGATTGGGACCCCCCAAGTTGCTTGTCATTAAAAGCAGAAAGTTGTATAAACAGTGCTCTTGTTATTTAGGAGATTTGATTGGTCCTACCAAATAATGCTAATTAAGAAATAACTCATCAAATGTAGTGTAACTGCACAATTTCCTCAGCATAAGTTCCAGCCTTTCACTCACCATATCCATTGGCTTCATTTTCGTCGCCAGACTCACTGTCGCTGTTCAGATAATCATCTGAAATATAAGGGGGAGGAGGGAATGTAAGTTCAGCAAAACAAACACTTTCTCAAGACTGTTTAATGAAGTAGATTAAAGAATTCAAACTCTGTCCCTTACCACACTGCAGTACGGTACATTTGCACTGGTCTACGAAAGAAGAGGCTGTATCAAATGTGAGTTGTGATTTGCTGATGTACATTGTACATGAAATGAGCTGCTTTCAAATCACTTTCAGTCATTCATCACGACACAATTTTTGAAAAAGTTGTTCATCAAATCAATACATTTCCACATTCTACATCGGTGGATTTGTTACTTACACAGGGTTTCTGCACCTACCGGTACAGGACAATTAAATTCCAAGACTTTTCCATGACTAAATATGAAAATCCATGACCCAACAATGCAGTTTCCTGGACTATTCGGACTTTCAAAGTTGTGGATAAAATCACGCATTTTATGCCCTTATGTATTTCTGGTGATAGAAATCACACACAGTGTTTGAAAAATTCCAGGACTTTTCCATGACTTAAGTCATTTTTACAAAATTCCATGACTTTTCCAGGCTGTGGGAATCCTGTTACAGTACATGCAACTTTAATTGGGCTTCAAGTAACCTTTTTCATGAAGCCAAATGCCTACATGTACATGTAGTTTTACCAGCAAACACAAATGGTGATTTGATGTAACTTCATGTGTCCTTATTTTGAACATATGTACCGGGTACCGGTACATGAATGTGCAACGTATCAAGCACTGGCTGCACAGTAATTGAAATTTGATGAATTACTTTACTTGGAATGGAATAACTTCCCAATGGTGGTGTTGGTCCTTAATGACCAACAGTGTCACTGCACAAAGTATCCCCACTTTACAACCCCTCGTTACTATAACTGCCCCACAACCCATTGTGGGGGCTAGTTTGGTTGCTACGGAAACCACCACAAAAGCGCCTCCCAACTCAATTCATTGTTACCAGGCCACAGCAAACTATCTATTTGTTGACTCAGTCCTGAAAGGGTCATCCTACATGTAATAGTAATGGTTATCACCACTGACACAGGATAATGTGTGCATTTGTCAGGTTTCTACAATCAAGGACTCACCCTGACATGTACACGCACACATGCGTATAGGTGAATACGTTCCGTAGTTGAGGGGACAAATGCACACATTACATGTATTTCACCCATTTTTGTGGGGGCCGACAAAGTTTGGGAGACAGACGAAATGTCTCCACAACCTGGTCCTAATTTGTCTAAGAAAAGAGAGGCCCGCCCATGTACATGTACACATGTACATCTTATGTATGTGGTAATGGGGTCTTTCTTTTAATATTTAAGGATCAAAAGTGGGACATAGGCCAACATTTAAGCACTGTTTTTCTGCCCTGCAGCAAGCCTTCCATAACACAAGAAGTTTACACAAAGAGTAGGGTACATTTACTGGTATGTGGGCCTAACTACTTTATTTATGTAGCAAAGGTCACAAATGTTGGGGCATAATTTTGGCCGGGGCCTCAGTGCTCACACTGTACATGTACATGTAGCTACATATATGGATGTATAAATCAAGTACTAAATCTGGCTTAAGTCCTGGTCAAACTTTCTACCTTTTCTGTCAAATTTGCAAAGCATAATATTAGGCATAAGGGTAAACCGTGAGATTCTTTGGGGGGAGGGGGATTTCAATAAGATTTGGGTAATTCCAGAAATTAGGGGTCAAAAAGTGGGACATTTTCGTGTCCCCGTTACATCTCACCTGTGTTATTTGACATGGAAATATCACCGGAATTGATTTCAAACTATTACTACTGGTATTTGTTTGGCAGGTAATTTACATTAATTCATCACTCTTGGAAATTAGAATATGTATTCTGAACTTACAAAATCATATGTCAGATGTGACAGGAACGTGAACAAAAATGGACCCCTAATTTCTGGAATTACACAAACGTGTATGTACATGTACTAGAACATGGCAAGTTATGGTGTGACACTCAATAGTACTAGCAGTTTGATTTGTAAATTGAGATTAATATTAAGTCTGTTTAACACAGATGTTTTTGTGAAGGTGACAGGGCTTTTCAAGAGACTCCAAACTGCCAGACTGTCAGTGTGCATAAAAAACTTTTCCCCTAAAATCCTTGTAGATACAGTAGAAACTGAACAGTGTTCACATGTGAGACTACTCAAAATATTGTAATTTAATTCAACTGTTGTAGATTCATTTTCAAGTTCATAAGGCTTTTTTTCTCAAGGATGAACACTGCGCGGATACAGTGTGCATCTTTTAATGTGTAGGGGTTGCCAGGTAACAAAAGAATCTCAAAAAGGCACTCCATCCATTATTTGCTTACATGAAGCATTTTTCCATTATTGATTTGTTGATTGGTTTATGCTCAGATTTTGTTCCACCATGGTTCACCATGATCACACAGGCAGGAGTTGTGTACAATTTCACACATACCTGTAATGCCACTATCATGACTCATGCACAGCACATTCACAACTTGCCAGATGGGTACACTATTCAATTACTGTAGGTGCACAGAGTGTACCACAAAAGCCTTTGTGTGACAATTGTCAGGCTGGAATAATTACTTGGCTTTG